>NC_056725.1:458876867-459116867 GCF_019279795.1 Protopterus annectens | reverse complement strand
AAAATGGTTCGATGTGATTTTGTTGTGCCCAATAAACAAATCTTTTCCATTCATCTGTATAGAGTTTTCATGTTGAAGGTTTATGAGAAGATAAACAAATATGTCGGACAGGGAAAGAAAGCATCAGTTGTCTGGTTATCAAGGGAATTGGAGAAACCAGGCCGTCAGCCTGAGATTTGAGATGTTGGGTTGGATCATGCCCATTGGGTGAGACAGGAGGTTTGGAGTCGGATCCAGAATCCAAGGTTGGTGAAGAAAGTGAGGCCAAAGGAAGGGAAACCAAATCTGTCAAGTCCAGTATGGTGCAATGATGATTACTTTGTTCCTCAACCTGACAGCTTTCTGGAGAAATTTTGGAATTAATGGTATTTGTGGATAAGCATAAAGTAGACCGGGGGGGGGTAGTCGTGAAGTAGACCATCCTTTGGAAATTCCCCTTGTGGGGGGATTAGAGCAAAGTAGCTGCTGTATTTGTTGTTTAGGGGAGAAGCAAAAAGATTGCAGCAAGGCTGGTCCATTGCTGAAAAATCATTTCCATCACATTCTTGTTGAGAGACACTCCATGAGGTAGAAGAATGGATCTGCTCAGTTTGTCTGCTATCACATTGGACTTCCCTGGAATGTGCATTGCTACGAGCAAGCATATGGATAAGTTCACCCATTTCCACACTCTGAGCACTTCTTGACACAAGGGGTATGATCTGGTCCTTCCTTCTTTGTTGCCGTACCAAACTACTGACATATTGTCCATTTGAATTGCAATCTTCCCTGAAGGGATAGCATCCTGGAAGGCCTGCAATGATAAAAGCACTGTCTCATCTGTAGGACATTGATATGCAAGTTGGCCTCTTTAGGGGGACCAAGTGCCTTGGACTGTTTTCTCCAGAAAATGTCCCCCACCCCAACTGAGAACCATCAGTGGTCACTATGGCCTTGGGCTGAGGGGGAATGAATGGACGACCTTGTATAACCTGATAGGATTGAATCCACTACCTGAGATCTCACTTGCATGTCTGAGTGATTCTTATTTGAATTGACATGGATTGGTAAAGTACTGACCAATGAGATACTAGCATCGTTTGGAGAATCCTCATGTAAAATCTAGCTAATGGTACTACATTAAGGTTATTGCCACTGACATTGATCCTAGACCCTGAAGAACCAAGTGGGCTGAAATCTTGGTACTGCAGATTATATTTCTGACCTGTGATCTGATAATCTGTACCCTTGAGGGAGGCAGTAAAGCTATCATCAACTTTGTATTGAAAACTGCTCCTATGAATTCCAAATTTTGAGTTGGTTTTAGTTGTGATTTGTCTTAGTTTATGGTTATTCCCCCGATGATAACAACCCTGGAGAATGTGATTTCTTGCCTTATCAACTGATGCCTGGATGGGCAGTTATGAGCCAGTCATCTAGATATTGAAACACCCAGAATCCATGCAGTCTCAAGTGAGATGCTACTACTGCCATGCATTTGGTAAACACCCTGAGGGCTGTGTTGAGACCAAAGGGAAAAACCTTGAACTGGTAATGACTGGCTCCCAGCCAGAAGTGTAAGTACCTTCTGGATCGTCTATTTATTTTTATGTGATAGTACACATCCTGAAGGTCTGTTGAGTACATCCAGTCATTCTTGCCCAGAAAAGGGAGAACAGATTGAACTGTGGCCATCCAAAATTAGGTATGTCGAACTGACTTGTTCAAGTTGCTGAGATCCAAAATTAGTCGCCAGTTCCCTGTTTTCTTTGCCCTAAAAATAACCTTGAGTAAGTTCCGGATTCTATCTGGTCTGGTGGGACCTCTTGGATGACTCTTTTTTGTAGCAGTTTTTGTATTTGAATTGCTACTTCTTCCCTCTGACTATGTGAAACATCGGAGATTTTTCTTGATATTGGAGGCGGAAGAGAAAAGAGTATTATATAGCCTCTGGATATAATCTTTTGCACCCAGGTATCTTTTGTTATGTCTAGCCAGGCTCTCTGGTGCAAGGATAATCAACCCCCAATTGACTCCAGAAGTAGGCAATCAGGCCTCCTTTCAGGAGCATTGGTAGGGTCTGTCCAAGAATATTCTCTGGACCCCTGGTTTTGTGGGCCTCCTCTGTCACAGGGGAAGTGTCAACCATTAGATTCCCCCCTCTGCACCTGTGGGAACTTCCTCCATGTGTGTCCTGGAAAGGACCCCAAGATTTCCTGAACCAAATCCTTTGACCATCTCATTGATTTCTTGAAAACGATCTCTGAGGAGTCAAAAACTATACTCCCACTGCAGATATGGTCTTTCCATCCTTCTCACACCTGGATAAAGTTTCTTTAACTGTAGGGCCAAACAAGGTAGTGCCATGAAAGGGAGCATTGATGAATGAAGATTTGAAGGGCTCTGCAAAATCACATAAGCGCATCCAGGCATGTCTCCTGATGGAAATGTCTGAACCCAGTGCCCCTGAAGTTCCTTTGGCTACATGTGAAATAAGCCTCATGGATGAATTTGAAATAGATTGCAGGATAGGCAACTTAGAATTCATGGACGCTTGGACCTCTGAAGAAATAGATCCTGAGAGGGTATTTGAAAGTTCCTTGATCAAATCCCTCTGTAACCTAGAAAAATGTGCCAAATAATTCAGCGACCTTAGCATGAAGGTGGCTGAAGCATACACATGCTTCCAAAGCTGTCCATTTCCCTAGACTCATTTTAGGAGGATGAACAGTGGAAGTCTGTTTAACAAGTTTTCTTTTTTGTGGCCATCACCACACCATGGCATCAACAGGCACCCCTTTAGCCCAAAAGTCTTTCCCCAAAGGTGGTGCCAGAATCTTGTCCTGTCTTCTGGGTATGGGCTCAACTGTGTCAGGTTCCTTCCATGCCTGCCGAGAGATCAAATTGATGAGCTCATTGGAAGGTGGAATAACCCAGGAGATGGACAGGCCAGCCAACTACCTAGAAGCTGTAGTTTTATTGGCCGTTTTGGGTCAATTCCAAACTCCTTGATCTCTCTCTCTTAAAACCAGACTGCCTCATGGTTTTGGTGACTTTTCAGGCTTGCTAGTTGTTGCTGAAGCACCTACCAAGAGGAAAAAACGCTGAGAGAAGAAAAGGAGCCACTTTTGTGATTTTAAGTATTTTCTTCGGATTTTTTGTTAGGTTTTACTGCTTTGCCGCCTACATTTTAGCATTTTCCGGCTTACTAAAGTTTATATCTGTAACAGTAACCGTACTTGGAACACATCTAGAGCCTGTTTACTGCATTTCCTCTGTTGCACTTAATTTAAAATCGTTTTTTTTCTCTAAAAACTGCACTTTACCTGATTTTGGCCTAGCACTCAATTGTGGGGTCATTTATTGCATTGTTGTGATTATTTTGCTGCTTGTGTATCTCTGCTACCTTTAAACTACAACAAAAAGAAAAAAAAAAATCTTGCTTTTTTCCCACTTTCTGAAAGTTAAGAAAGTTCAGTTACAGATTTGCTGTTCTGAACTGTTTGGAAGTTTCTAGAATGCCAGTGCTTGCTTGGGCTAAAGGGAAGTCTCTGTGTTCACCATTGGGAGTGGTAAACACTGAACAGCCTGTCTGTCCCAGGAGGAGTGGTTACTACCTAGAAGCTGTAGTTTTATTGGCCATTTTGGGTCAATTCTAAACTCCTTGATCTTTCTCTCTTAAAACCAGGCTGCCTCATGGTTTTGGCATCTTTTCAGGCTTGCTAGTTGTTGCTGAAGCACCTACCAAGAGGAGAAAATGCTGGGAGAAGAAAAGGAACCACTTTTGTGATTTTAAGTATTTTCTTCTGATTTTTTGTTACGTTTTACTGTTTTGCCGCCTACGTTTTGGCATTTTCCGGCTTGCTAAAGTTTATATCTGTAACAGTAACAGTACTTGGAACACATCTAGAGCCTGTTTACTGCATTTCCTGTGTTGCACTTAATTTAAAATCGTTTTTTTCTCTAAAAACTGCATTTTACCTGATTTTGGCCTAGCACTCAAGTGTGGGGTCATTTATTGCACTGTTGTGATTATTTTGCTGCTTGTGTATCTCTACTACATTTAAACTATAACAAAAAGAAAAAAAAAATATTGCTTTTTTCCCACTTTCTGAAAGTTAAGAAAGTTCAGTTACAGATTTGCTGTTCTGAACTGTTTGGAAGTTTCTAGAAGGCCAGTGCTTGCTTGGGCTAAAGGGAAGTCTTTGTGTTCACCAGTAGGAGTGGTAAACACTGAACAGCCTGCCTGTCCCTGGAGGAGCGGTTAGTACCTAGAAGCTGTAGTTTTATTGGCCATTTTGGGTCAATTCTAAACTCCTTGATCTCTCTCTCTCTCTTAAAACTCTACAACTCTCTTTTTGCGCGGTTTTGCGCACTGAGCAGCATCGGGCAGCACCGCCTAAACAGGTTTAAACTATTCCAGGCTCCACAAAGTCTGCTCTTCACTTTTTCCCTTAGAACTGTTCAAACTCTCAAAGTAATCACTCTATTCTCTTTCTAAAGCCCTGCAGTTGCTCAGTTCTTATAAGAAAACACTAACTAACTAAAGCACTACACTCTCCTTGACTTCCAATAAGTATTAGATAACCGATTGGTCCTTCTTGATCAAATGAAAAATCAGTTCCCTTCCCTAATCTGATCAGTAAAAAAAAAACAGTTCCCTATACTAATCTGGTATGTCCAAGGGTCAGTTTCAAGTTTACTCTCCAGTCCAGCTGGTGAATCTGGGAATTTTGAGGCAATGTTACAATTGCCTTATGTACACAGACAACCCTCTCCTCCTTCCAACAAACTCTAATACATGTGAGAGATGCAGTTACACAGCCAAACTGGAGGCAGAGCTCTCTCAACCCAAGACTGGCACAGTCAGTCAGGAGGAAAAGGTAACCACCCACACCACAAATCCAGTCTCACACAGACCTATTGCATCTGCATACCCAACACATAAACACACAAAAACATACTCGGAGGCTCTAAATAAAAATCTGCTCAAACAGCAAAGACCTCCTAAGCAGATATCCAAGCAACAGCCACCCCTCAACAATACCCACAAATCACATATCTCACAAAATCAGTGTGCCTCACAGTCACAGCCCATAAGGCCAAACAACACACCAAATACACTTGTTATAGGGGATTCTATTGTCCGGCACACTGACGTCCCACTCACCAGACTGAACAAGGAGAAGGTCACTGTAAGCTGCCTGTTGGGTGCCAGGATCCGCCACATAATGCAAGCACTCAGGTCACTCCAAAGCAAGTACAAGTATGATTCCATCATTGTCCATGCTAGTGTGAATGACCTGAGACGTACCTCCCTGGACTACATGAAAAGAGAAATAGAGGAGCTCTCTGACCATGTAGCCCAGGCTGGTATGTCCCTGACCTTGAGTAGCATCTTGCCCTCACCAAGAATGATGCCACAGTATAAAGACAAAATGATCAGTTTCAACAATTAGCTAAAGTATTGGTGTCATTCAAAGGGGATCCAGTGTCTGTCAGCCTGGGATGACATGCTCGACAAGCCATGTTACTTGGCTAGGGACGGCTTGCACCTGTCACCCTTAGGCTTTCATATACTGGCCAAGGCTCTTGCCACCCCCATAGTGCCTTTTTTAGGCAAGGCTCAAAGGACAAACCCACCTCCATAGACAACCCAAAGATAAAAAAACTAAAGGTAATGCTACTCAATGCCAGAAGTCTAAACCTCAAGATGCACGCACTCGAGACTCTCCTCAGTATGGAGAAAATCGATGTCTGTGTAGTAACAGAAACCTGGTTCAAGGCTCCTTAGAGCACCCCAGCACTACCAGGTTATAACTCATACCATGCGTTTCGGCCCCAAAACTCGGACCGAAGAACAAAAGGAGGGGGAGTATCCATATTCATCAAAGATACCTACACCTCCAGGTTAGTGGCACTGCACGAAGCATCGGAAACCATCCATGTGCAACTAACAGAGGGCAAAACTGCCTTTCAGTTTGTAGCCTGCTACAGAACACCCTCCCTATTACAGGAACCCCACTTGGCATTCCTGAGAACACTGGAGAATATGAAGGTCTCTCCAAACACTATGTTATTGGGTGACTTCAACTACCCAAACATTGACTGGGAAAACTACTCAAGCCCAAACACCCTCACCCAATGGTTCCTTGAATTTATAAACTCTAACACAATGGAACAACTGGTCACCACTCCCACAAGAGGGAACAACATATTGGACCTGGTCATCACCAACATGGGGACTCTATGTTACCACACCAGAGGTAAACCCCTCATTGGTAAGATCAGGCAATAAACAAATTTCCCTAGACATCCATATCCTGTCCCCACCCCCAGCCAAGGAAATCACTGTAAAGAATTTCTCCAAAGCCAACTTTGCACTTCTCAAGACTGAGGTGGAATCCTTCAAAGCCCCTGGGCCAGAGGATAATACAGCCCAATCCGCAGAATCCTTTACAAATGCATTCTATGAGCACCTGCAGGAATGCATGGATTGTGCTATCCCAAATAAAACCAAGACTCACTCCTCCAAAAACAGGAGACCAGTCTGGTGGACCCCGGCCATAAATAAGCTATACAACAGAAGGAGGAAGCTACTACGTGACAGAGCAAAATCCCAAAAAGGAAGGCATCTCTGATCAGTATTAGCAAGAAACTTTGATCCCTCATAAAATCATCAAAGGCCAGTTTCGAAAGAAAAATTGCCCTAGACACTAAAGATAATCACAAGGCCTTCTTTAGTTATGTCAGAAACATGGGCAGAAACTCCCAGATATGCTCTGAATTGTTGCATAATGGTACAAAATATACCGAACCTACAGACATAGCCAACATCCTGGCAGACAGATTCAGCAAACTTCTCCCCTTCCCCCAAAGGAGCAAATGCCTATCCCAACTGAATGTAACCTCCTGACATCACAGATGCACAGGTGAAAGCTGCCCTCTCCAAAGCAAAACCACAGCATCTATGGGACCGGATGGTGTCCCAGGCTGTGTCTTACATGAGCTCCAAGAAGAACTGAACCCTCACATTAAGTCACTGTTCAAACTTAGCCTTACTACAGGATATGTACCCAAAGAATGGCGTACAGCTACAGTGGTCCCACTCCACAAAGATGGTGCCACAATGGACCCGAAACTATCACCCCATAAGCCTGACTAGTCTGGTCTGTAAAGCTATGGAGCGTATTATCATGGAACTCATAAACAAAGACATTGGGAGCCTCCAGACACTGGACCCTACCCAATTCGGCTTTGTTAAGGGCAGATCTTGCCTCTTAAACCTAGTTGATTTCTTTGAAACATTTACCAAAGCCATAGATGAGGGCAAGGTAGTCCACACAGCCTACCTGGACCTCGCAAAAGCCTTCGACACAATACCCCACTTGGGCATCATAAATAAGCTTAACAGCTTAAATATCAACCCCTATATCACAAGATAGGTTGCAAACTGGCTCAGAGATAGAACACACATGGTCAGAATTGCAGGTGCCATGTCCGAATCCAAACCAGTTACAAGTGGCATCCCACAGGGCTCAGTTCTGGGACCTCTCTTGTTCGGTATATACTTCTCTGAGGTTCAGGCTAACACAGGGGGATTATGGCTGACAAAGTTCGCAGATGACTGCAAACTGGGGGCCATAATCGAATCTCCAGCTGACACAAGCATCCTCCAAAGGGTCTCACAGAGACGGATGCTTGGTGCCAGAACCACGGCCTCAAGCTAAATGCTAAAAAGTGCATAGTCATCCCTTTGGGAAAAACAAGGTGCCCACAAATTACCACATAGGTGGTAATCCATTAAGTACGGAAGAAGTAATTAGAGATTTGGGGACCAACGTAGATAGTAATCTCTCCTTTGATAATCACGTTGCCAAAGTGGTTAGAAAGACCTTCTATATAGCCCACCTTATCACAAAAGGGTTCGCATCTAGATCAAGAGAGGTCATTGTGCCCCTCTACTCGTCACTCATCAGGCCCATAATTGAATACAATGCCCCTTTTGGGATGTACCTTACCCGACACCTGCAGCAACTGGAGAGACCCCAAAAGTACTTCACCAAGAGGATCATGGGCTACAAACAGATGTCCTATGCAGCTCGACTAAAGAAACTCCAGCTCTACTCAGTTGCTTACCACCTACTCAGAGGCAATCTATGCCTGACGTACAAAGCCATGTCAAACCCAGAATTAATGGACATGCTCCACCTCAAAAAATCTAAGTCCCTTAGAGCTACACGCTCCAAGGACCTAAACCTCAGCACAAAAATAAATAGGACATGCTGGAGGGACGGATTCATTTCCCAGAGGCTCCCCTCACTCTGGAATTGAATTCCAATTCATGTTAGACATAGCCCCTCGCTGACCCTCTTCAAGCGAAATTTGGACGAGTGGATGGGAAATCGCAAATTCACCCCTGGGATCTCTCCTGTGTCCCTGCTAGACAGAGGCACAGTAAACTAAACTTAAAAGGGTACCTTCTGTGACCTACTTTACAGAGGCACAGTAGGTTAATCTAATAGGGAGGCGGAAGCCAAATATACTCTAGCTAGGCTTATAAATGCCCTAGGGCAGATAGCCTAGTATCTACCTATGAACCTATAAACCTATGAAATGCCTCCAGGAATACTGACTCCTCAGATGAAGGGTTGCTAGGGGTCCAACCACCTCTCTGTTTTAGGATCTCAAAGAGGTCTGGGAAGCCTAAAGATCTCAGACTGGCTGTCGCTGTGGTAAAGAATGATGAGGCTCTAATCGCAGAGACATCAGGGTAGAAGACTGAGGATCTGAGGGGGTTAGATCCATCTGTCCTGTCCGAGCAGAGAATACTCTCTTCACCACCTCAAAGGCAGATTGCCCTAGAGAGCGAGGGAAGGCACCAGTGCTAAAAAGGCAATCTTCTGGACCACTCTCCTCACCTGCTCTGAGGGCAACCTCCCCAAGGTAGAAGCAGAAGCCTACCTATCCAGTGCCAAGGCTCCAAGGGGCAGAGATGACTGTAACAACTTCTGAGTTTACTCTAGCATCTCAGATCCAGCAGGAAAACTTTGGCTCCAAGAGTCATCCAGATCCAAAGAAATCTGAACCAGAGAACTCAGAGTAAGCTTCGGATCCAAAGATAATGCTATCTTCAGATCCAAGCCAGATGGACCTGGGAGGCTTGGATCCAGGCACTCTGAAACAACTGAAGGTATCATAGGAGGAGGAGGTTGAAGTGGGGCTGAAGTTGGTGGATGGGCCTCTTGACCCAGAGGGGTAGGAGCTGGCAAGACACCCATCTGAATCTGTGCCAAGATGAACTTCCGCATAATTCTTTCCATATCTTCTTTCATCAGACTTCTGGATGAATGATTTGAGGCAAGAGAAGAAGACTTGGACTGGTGCCATTCCAAAAAGGGTGAAGGCACCCTAGACAGTACCAGGTCAATGGAGGTGAGTATCTGGTCCTGGGGAGAACTACAAGACTTGAGGCAGTCAGATCCAGTTGCTTTCTCACTGTATCTGAGATAGTCAGATCTATATCTTTTTTCTTCCTCACATCCAAGAGATCTTTGGGGATCTTTTCGGATCCAATTAGATCTTTTTGTAGTTGGCTCTAAGACCAAGGTGGATGAGGTAGAAGGCCTCGGAGAAGAAGAAAATGAGAAGGAATAAATGCCTCGTAACTCAACCAAGCAACCAGAATTCAAAAACTACATGACACTAGGAGCATTCGGAGTAATCACTGAAATAGTGAAATTAAACAAACTTCGCCAGATTAATAAAACATAAACTTTATTAACGCTTAACTGGGTTCACAGCATTTTCATCCAATACATAGGACGTCTTCAGATATTAACATACACTCCACCTCCTTAGTTAAATAGTATCATCTTATTGCCAATTAACACATATTTATTAACAACCAATATATTAACAAACCTTTAATTGTAAAACCCCACTTAAAAGAAAAGTGTACCATATTCAACATTTCAAAAATTATTATAATATAAACTAATTATCAAAAAGTTGCCAAAAAAGTAATTGTCAAAAGGGTAAAGTAAAGTAAAGTCAAAAGGGTAATTGTCAAAAAGAATAGTGGTTAAAACAGTATCCCAAAACCAGAATTAACCCTTAAAAAATAATTAATATGCTAAAATTCCTTCTTATTAAATATAACCATAAACTGAATACCTAAAATTAAAACAATGCTGCCATCTACTGGCCTCACCATTTAACCTAGTATAAAAACACTTTTTAAAACAGGTGCTAGGGAGACATGTTCATTCAAACCTGGATTTCTATTTGCTTCAAGAACCAGTTGCCAAAATAATTCACTATATTCTATTTTTGTCTCCTATAGTCCTCTCTTAGGGCCCTGTTTAACTTCTTCCAGCACAAAAAGCATCTTGTTCTGAAAACTTGTTTTAAAATGGCTTTTGATTCCTCTGTTTGGATTTTGTCCATACTTTCAACCCAATAATTCACCCAAAATATCATTCTGCAATCTTCCTGACTGGAGGTTATGATAACACTTACATAGTTGTTTGCACCTCCGAAACAAGCAAGTAAATTTTGCTGAAACAGCTCCTCAGAATCTTGTAGAGCCTCAATCACTGCACTAGTATCTGCCTCTGTGCTGTCTGCCATCTTGGATCTCCTTGAGTGCTGTTCTCCCAGCTGCTACTGTGCTAGGATCAGAACAAGCACTCTCCTAATGAATAAGGGATGTTATCTGATACCCTGGCCAGATTTCTCCTAGTAGTATCAACACCACCTTGGATGTCCCCTGAAACAGAACTACCAGAATATATATATATATATATATATATATATATATATATATATATATATATATATATATATATATACATATATACATATATATATATATATATATATATTCACTTCAGAAGCTCGAAATACTGAAATATCGAATTTCAGTATCTGAAGCCCAAGAAGTGGAATCCCGGAAGTTTTGAATTTCATGGTTTTACTACACACACACACACACACACACACACACACACACACACACACACCATCCACCACACAAACACACACAATCACTCTACTACATGAAAGAAGGGGGGCAAGCCCCCCTGTGCCCCCCACACCCCCAACTTAAATATTCTCACTCCGAGGTCACACTACATACAAATACACACAAAACACCACCACACAAGCTACTTTCTCTTCACACACACACATCACAGCAACAAAACACACTGACACACACCACAGCCCCTACCCAAACCGTTTAACACACATACACACACTTACCTGAATATATAACCATAGCGGAACTTTAGAAGTGTGAAATTCAAAACCTCCGGTATTCGTGGTTTTGAATTCCGTGCTTCTAAACTTTCGCTATTATGTGGATTCGGCTTCTTGGGCTCGAAATACTGAAATTCGAGATTTCAGTATTTCAAGCTTCTAAACGGAACCCATATATATATATATATATATATATATATATATATATATATATATATAGCTAGATAGATGCATAAATATATATATATAGATATATAGATATAGATATATAGATACAGATGTAGCTAGATAGATATAGATATAGAGAGAGATGTATGTATACACATAAACACCCACAATTAAGGTTTTTTTTGAAGGAAGTTAATAGGAACCTTATTCCATAATCTTCAAAGGTCTTACATAATGAAATTGTCATCTTTTTCTTTTATTGGTATTTATTATTTTTGGCACTCTCTCTTTTTTTTTTAATCTGGTATTAGGTCCTCCTCTGGTATGTGTACAGGTGGCACTTTCAAAACAGCACTAGATCAGACATTACCTTATAGACTGGCATAGATTACCTCTCAAATTATTTTAATAAATAAAATACACATAAACATCCACAATTAAGGGTTTTTTGAAGGAAGTTGATAGGAACCTTATTCCATAATCTTCAAAGGTCTTGCATAATGAAATTGTCATCTTTTTCTTTTATTGATATATATTTTAGCACTGGGTTCTCTGATTTTTACCCAATCTGGTATTAGGTCCTCCTCTGGTATGTACCAGGTGCAGACTTTCAAACAGCACTAGATCAGACATTACCTGATAGACAGGCATAGATTACCTCTCAAATTATTTTAATAAATAAAATAAAGTAGTAGCTCTTCAAATCTTTCTAAATAGTTTAAGCTTTTCAGGTCAATGATTCTTCTAATACATACATTTTCAAGTTATTTCCGGTAACTCATTCAAAGGCTACAAAATGTAACATCATGGTCAATATTAGGTCTAATCTGTGTGTATAAAGCAGTACAATGATCTCTCTGGGGTGATTAGATATTACCTTTAGAGCTACAGTATATGTTTGTGTGATTTGGTAGATACACACTGGTCAAAGTTTAAATTGCTGCCCACTGTATCCCTAAACCTCCGATGACAGTGTTTTTTATTACCTGACTTTCCATTTTGTTAACATAGTTAATGTTTTTGTCAGCTGTCATGATAGTACATTTGCTGACATTAACGGGGAAGCCATTACTACTATGTCACTTATGCGCTTTTAGTAGACCATTTTGGAGAACTCAAACATCTTTTACTGAAGAAAATGTTACTCGCTTTGCAATCATCAGATATTCTGGCTATGCAGAACCCATTTCTCACTGTTATTTCTGTAAAGAACAGACCGGAAAAGAAGTTGCCCAAGTAAAGAGTACTGTGGAATACCGATAGTAACCCCCATCTGGATAGGCAGGTAATCCACAACCCTCCTTTTGGATATCCTGTGTTTTACCATTGAATTATATATAGATTGGTATTTAATGCTTTCAGTTTGCCAGTCAGTCTCTTGTGTGGAACAGCCTTGAAGGCCTTTCAAAAGTTCAGGATAAGCAGCATGCACTGTTAGTCCATCAGGTCCAGAGAGTGCTACTGTGTCAGCTGATCACTACTTGCTGCTGAGTTAAGTCATATTATTGTGTACTTGAGCTGTCAGTTTTTTTTTTTTATTTGCAAACAATTTATCCATCAAACTTGGTAGTGCTGATGATTTGGAGAGTGCCCACCAAACTGAGATACATTAAAAATATATGTTATTAACAACTGGTCAGTAACAGAACAAGCCATATCACTATATCAGCTGAATACTCAGGCTTTACAGCTGCAGAAAAATGGTGTGCATAGTTTTCTATTACTTTCAGTTTTATTTTTCATGATGGCCAATATCAAAATAATAGATTTTACTTGCTAATGCCCTGTCTTTTGTTAATGCACTCTGTTGAACTGCACCTGTTAATGGGAATTTGCTCTTGACCAATATATTAATTTAACATGTCAACAATAAATAAATAAATAAATAAAATAAGCAATGCATTAAGTTCAGCACAAAATGCTTTATTATACTATCCAGCAATATTAGGTGAGGCCTGATCCTACTCAAACTTTAGCCATGATCCAGGACCTAGGGAACAAGTTACAACAGTACAAGTTAGAAGTATAACAGTACATAACAAAACAAGTTGTGTTTATAGGTATATATATATATATATATATATATATATATATATATATATATATATATATATATAGTTTCACTTTATAATCCTGAAATACTGAAATATCGAATTTCAGTATCTCGAGACTATAAAGCCAAAAACTCTAAAACCCAAAACCCCAAAAGCACGGAATTCAAAATTGCGACTTTTCACATACAGACTCCACCTCACAAACAAGCACACATACACCTTCCTCCTGACACTAAAACAAACCAAGAAAACACACAGAAACACAACAAACTAAACACACATGCCTACCCTGCATATAAGCAGGAAGGCAAGCCCCCTGCATCCCCCCATGTGGGGGGCTGTGCCCACACCCCCACTACTTATATATACTAACTCCGAGGTCGCATTAAAACCGAACAAACACACAAAACCCACCACTACACATTCTACACTCCCCTTGTCTAAACACACATCGCATACGTACAAATACCACCACTCGCAACACTTAAACACTCACAATCTTACCTACCTACCCTAACCCACACCTAAAAACTCCAAACACACTCGCACACACTAAAATCCCTACCCAATACCCTTACAAAAAAAAGCATCACTTACCTGAATCTCCAACCATATCCACATACCACACCACACATCATGAACACAGGCAATTCCACGTCACATATGCACCACTACAACCGCGGATTCGACATTTCCGCATTCAGTATATATGTATATATATATATATATATATATATATATATATATATATATATATATATATATATATGTACACACACACACACACACACACACACACACACACACATTTTTTTTTTTTTTTTTTTTAGGACTAGCCAATTTCTCTTTCAAAGGTTAGACTCAAACCCTGTACTTGGTGCCTGTGAGGTGAACACTGTAACCTTTATACCATCCCTATCCCCTAAGTAACAGATATATAAAATATAACATGCAAAATGCGCATAGGAATTCTTTGGTATATAGCACATCTGTTATAAATCAAGAACACAAGAATAACACCAAAAAAGCAAATGACATAACCATTTTTATTTTATTTATTTTATTTTATTTTACATTTGTTGACCGGGCTAGTCCAGCTGGATATATATCCATTTTCAGTAGAGACCTGGGGAGAAAAGCTCCACATATAAACAACAAAACGTTTTACAATGTACAAGAAAAAGTATTACAATTTGAATAATGGGTAAAAGTATGAAACGAATTACATTAAAACATAATACACCTACAAATCATTTTTACAGTATGAATATCTAAGGCAATTACCAATATATTGTTAAGGTACATTCATATCATCGGTTATTCTAGTTTACTCCAAGCAGCTACTACTTCCAAGGGGGTAAGCAGTAGTAGTAGAAAAAGGAGGAAGTATAAAGATAGGCAAGAATACTACTTTCAAGGATATATACAAAACCTAAGTAGTTCAGATTGCTTATGGGTACTACTACTTCAGAGGGGTAGACAGCAAAGAGGGGAAGAAAGTAGGAAGTCTAGAGATAACAGCAGAAAAATCCAGAAAATTAGTCTGAGTAACAGCAAGGGCATAGCCAGTGAGTTTTAAGGTGTTTCTTGAGACTTTATTTAAAGAGTGGCAGGGAGGGTAGTGAGGTTAAGTCAGACGGCAAGATATTCCATTGTTTTCCAGTGGTATTGGAGAACAAGGAGTCCCCAGCCAAGTTATTAGACTTGGTGGTGCTAGCTAGAAGTTTGTTGGAATTAAGATTTCTATAGGGTGCTATAAGGTTGTTGAGTACTGGTGTGTTGTTGGGTTGGTAGAAAATCCTATGAACAATGGTAAGTTGGGAAAGTATCAGAAAGTTTTTTAGTTAGAGCCAGTCTAGCTGGTGAAGATTAAGACAGTGGTGAGTTCTATATGGGTTTCCAGTGGCAAATCTAGCAATACTATTGTAGTAAGATTATTTTTTTTTTAGATTTGTGTAAATGGATGCAGCATAAAGAAGAGTTGAAATTAGATGGGAGTGGGCAATAGTAGTTCTTGCTGTTGGAGTTAAGAAGGGTTTTATCCTATATAGGGAGCCCAGTTTTTTATTTACGGATTTAATGGTGTTATTAATGTGATTATCAAAGGTGAGGTTATTATCAATTGTGACTTCTAATAGTTTGGTGGTAGAGTCAGGGGATATAAGGGTGCCGTTATTGGATCGGATGGAGAAATCTATGGGGGAGGACTTACTGTTTGGTGTAAACAGCAGTGGCTTAGTCTTTTTGGCATTCAAAAGAAGGCACCGTTTCAAGAACCATGACTCTACAATGTTGAAAGCTGTCTGGGTTAAAGATTTAAGTTCAGATATAGAGTTGGCAGAGCATATGATCGTAGAATCATCAGCATATTGTATACAGGTGACTTGAGGGATAGCTACATGAAGGTCATTGATGAATAAAGAGAAAAGAAGAGGACCCAGAATAGAGCCCTGAGGGACTCCAAGGGAGACTGGCAGGTGGGATGATAGTTGATTCTCCCAAAGAACTGCCTGTTGTCTCTTACTATGGTAGGACTTGAACCAGAGAATTGCTTTGGCATCTAGAGAGAGGGATGACAGAATATTTATGAGTAGGGGGTGGTTAACCACGTCAAAGGCTTTTGACAGGTCGATAAAGAGTGCTGATGAGAGGGAGCTGTTATTACGGTTGTTGTTAATGGAGTTGGTGAAGGATAGGAGATCTGAGGTGGTACTATGAAAAGGCCTGAAACTATGCTGGCAGTTTGCTAGAATGTTATGTTGAGTTAAGTAGTCCATTAGCTGATGATGGATACATTTTTCCATAATCTTTGCTAATGGTGAAAGGAGAGCTATAGGCCTGTAGTTAGAATAGTCGTTAGAGTTACCTCCTTTGTGTAAGGGGGTAATGTGGGAGATTTTCCAGAGATCTGGAATGGTTCCTTCAATTATGGTACGGTTTATCAGGATGAATATAGGACAGGCAACTACTTTAGCTGTTTGTTGAAGATATTCAGATGGTAACTCGTCGGCAGAGGAGGTACAAGGCTTAAGTTTGTGGATAGGTTTTTGGATGTAAGAGGTAGAGATGGGTTGTAGTTAGAAAGTTGGCCGAGTAACAGGTGGGGAGTTAGGTAGATCCGAATTGTCTGAGGCTAGTTGACTGGCTAGAGATTGTATGGTGTCTGTGAAAAACGTATTAAAAGCATTGGAAGTTTGATGGGAGGTATTGTTCTCTGACCCTAGAGGGGAAGGAGTGCTAGAGTGGCCAGGAATAAGGAGGCTATTTAAGCTTGACCAGAAGTTTTGTGGATTATTGTGGTAAATTTGCTGCAATTTACAATAGTAGATTTTTTTGTCAGGGAATATAGCTTTTTTGTAGCATTTTTCAACTGTCTAAAGGTTTGTTATTCTGAGGTATTTCTGGTTTCTCTCCACTTAGCCCAGGATTTATTTCTAATTAATATCTTTTGTCTAGTATCTTTTGAGAGCCAAGGGGCAGGTTTGGACTTTATTCTAATAGATTGTTTGGGCGCATGCATGTCGGGGATTGTTAAGAATTTGTTGTTGAAATATATAAGAGCCTCTTCAAGAGGGAGGTGTTTTAGAGGGTTCCAGTCACAGGCACTAAGTTCTGTTAGAAATAATACAGGGTTAAAGTGTTTGTTGGTTCGTAAAATCCTATAATTGGGGGGGGGGGGGTAATGTCATTCTTTTGTCTTATGATGTAAGTAAGCATGTGATCACTTACATCATCAGGCAAGGTTCCTACTTTATAAGTATGTTCTTGTTTATTGATTAGAATCCAGTCTAGGATAGTTTCTTTTTTGTTTGGTTTGTTAATTCTAGTAGTGGTGGTGATTGGTTGAAGCCATGCAAATTAATATGAGAGGAAGGATTATACGTAGTGATGCTATTCCAGTCAGTATTGAAATTGCCTAGAATAATAGTTTCTTGTGGGTAAGTAGTAGATATCCAGCATAGGTATACTCTGTTGTAGTAATGTTATTACCTGGGGGTAGGTAGATACAGATTATGTATATTGCTTTGCTAGGGTTGAGTTGAAATTTAGAGATTAAGAGTTCAACTTTACTATATTGAGGTGGGTTATAAGGTATAGAGGAGATGTGTAGTTCATTTCTATACAGTAGGGCTACTCCTCCCCCTTGTGTTTTACTCTGTCGTGTCTCAGTATATTGTACCCTGGGGGAATTATTTCATTATCCTTTGTTGTGGGTTTTACCCAGGTTTCTGTAAGACAGAGGTTATCAAAGGAGTGAATATCTAGAAGGGCATGGAGATGGGCAACTTTGTTGTTAATACTGTGGATATTGAGATGACCTATTTGTAAGGAGTTAGAGAGACTGGTCTGGGTAGTAAGGGTGTTGGGACAGGTACAAAGAATTGATATAGTAGAGAGATTAGAAGGGCCTGGGTTAGGGTGGATGTCACCATCTTTTAAGGTGGGGGATTTTAGTGCAGAAAGTCAGAATTAAGGCTAGGTAGATATTTCAATGTTTTTACTGTGGGGTGGTTTAATTTAATCGGTGTAAGTCGATGATATTTAACTAGCAAGTAGCAGGAAGTGGAAGTGATATTTATTTGGGAATGGCTAAGGGTATTGTTATGTATAGTTGTTTGTTTAGGAGAGTAGGAGATAGGTAGTGGTGAGGAGAGGAATAAAAGTGGCTAAGAGTATTACCATGCTTAGGATAGCTTTAGTTGTTGTAGACATATTACTATATATATGTATACTATTACTGCCAGACAGGGCTAGGATTGAATAGTATCAGATATAAAGTTAAGATAGGGTAGTAGAGAAGAAAGTGTTATAGGTAGAGAAGTTGTCTTCAAGTAGTATAAAGTTAGGTATGGTAGTAACGAATGAGAAAGGCAATCAGTAGTGAAGTTGTTTAATGTTAAGGTAGGGTAGTAGAAATTAAGAACTTTTATGGGTAGATAAGTTGTCTAAAGTAGTGCAAAGTTAAGGTAGGGTAGTAGAGAAGAAGAAGAAATGCTATGGGTAGAGAAGTTGTCGAAAGTAGTATAGGTAGAGGTAATAAAGGACTGAGAGTAAAGGAAAAGTTATGAAAGGATGGGTGTGGCTAAGGTAAATTGATTGATTTGAGCTAGGGATAGGTTGGATAAGAGAGAGGGGGTGGTTTAGGAAGAATAAGGTTAGGACCCCTGGGGTGGATGGGAATTGGGGATAGGGTAGGTGAGCAGAGTGAGCCCGTAGGGTGAACGGAGCGGGCAGAGCTAAGAGGTGCTGAGAGGTAATCAGTTTTACAGTGTTACAGTGAGACTGTGATTTACAAGACTTTGAGTAGGTAAGTGGCACTTCTTTGAGACACCAATTCCTTGAAATACTAGGGGAGTCCTTTATGTCTACTTATTATGGGAAAAGGAATTAATAAGCATTAATATAGCATCAATCTTTAGATAAGGTAAGTTAGTTTTCTAGCTGTTCTGTCTTACTGCCTAACTGACTTATAGGTTAATGTCTTCTATTTCCTTTTGGGAGGGGTTAGCTATGTATAATGTTAAAGTTGGATAGCTGAAAATAGGTTCATACAGCAACTCTGGAGATGTTTAGTATATAGGTAAGATACAGGGATTACTAGCCATGTGCTTTTCCGCCCTCTAGTGGCAACCATAGGAAACTGCACCTAATCTTTGAACTAGCTTGGGAAATGGGAGGGGGGAGTGGGATGGATGGCCTCAGGGTAGGTCCACGGGTGTGCTGACCCAACACTAGGAATATGACAAACACCCAAAATAGTATGTTAATGTTACAGTAAAAAATCAGTAGGTAATCACCTACACAGTGAGGCTGTAGGAAGCACTTCTAGGTAGTCCAGGGAAGGTTCTACTGATTGGGTATTCTTTCAGTTCAGTTGGGAAATTCTTTAAATGTACTAGGTAGCTGTTGGACAGATAGCCCATGTCACAGCACAAGGCTTCAAGCTGTAAGAGAAAACAGAAAAAACTATGAAGATTCCTGGTTAATATCCTTGCAGCAGAGGGAAGGATAGGTGGTGAAGTAGTGTGGAAGTAAGTAGCTGAGTGAAGTAAGAGAATCACTAGAGTTTAACATTAGTGGACAGAATATAGACTCTAAAATAGTAAAACAAAGGCACATAAATAAAAAAAAACAATAAAACACACATCAGTCATAGTGAGAGAAACGATAGATTTAGATGAACTACTAAGCAATAATCAGCTGGTGGAATGATCTCAACAGCGTATAGTGCCAGTCTCTATAAGAGAGCAGGAATATTAAACAAGGCTGCCTATCCATTAAAACAGAGAATTTGCAAAGCAAAATACTACACACACTGCTACAAGAACATTCTTGAGATGTGGAACACTTAGATACTCATACATATAACTAGTAAAAATAATACATACAGGCTATGATAGACAGAAATTCAGCGAGCACAAGTTCAACAGCATACAAAGAAATACAGTATAGGACTGTTATGGCATTCACTACGCTAGGATATATACACATTTAACCTCCATCAGACTGCTAATACATTTTCTTAACATTATTTCATTAGCGTATTAGCATAGACTAGATAATGGCAGCAGTTGTGTTCTGTATGTTTACTGCTGCTTGAACAGCTTATGGAGCTAGGACTGTAGTCCTGTAGTGATAACAACATGCAGTACCTAATAGGATTTGGAAAAAAATTGTATAGTAAGAGTTAAAGTTAACAGATTGCGCAATCTGGACAAAGGTATTTAGCTGAAGGCAGTAACCTCTGGCACAGCCATGAAGCCAGAAGTACCAAATGTAATTTCGTTGAAAAGCACAAATGCTTTTAAATTGTGTAACTAATCCTGGTAAAGCAGACAGGACTAGAGGAAAGCATTAAGCCCTGTGAGCAGATCAGGCATTTATTTTAGTGACTGAAGGCTTTATCAGATGGCTAAAAAATCATCTAGGATTAACGAATAGTTAAGTATCAGCGCTATGTGCCTGGGCACATCTCAAGCAAGTTACAGATGGTAACAGTGCTCTGCACTAAGTTACATGCAAATAGCACTTGGAAGTGAGCGATATTTGAGTAAATAACATCACTATGTGCATGAGCACATATAACAAGAGCTACAGCTAATAACTGTGCTCTGCGCTGTGTTACCCACAGCCTCCTTGGAGGTAAATATTCGTCTTTATCATCTGAGCAGTTTTACAGGGTATGCATTCACTCAGAGTAGAGGTTGAGAAGGAAATATTGTAACAAGCCACAGTAAGTGAAGAATTATTAAAAATAACTAAGGTATTTATGACTGAGCAATTTTATATTGTTCCTAGGGGCTATCAGTCATCAAAAACTGCTTATTTTAAGTCAGAGAATTCCATGGCGCCACGTGGGAAAGGACGCTCAGACCTCGCATGAGTAGCACTAGGAGTAGCAGCTGAAATTGAAGTTATACATGAAAAATACCTGCCCTACTTATACAATGCCTAATAAATCCAAGCGAGACCACACAATAAGGACACAGCAAATACAGAGAAAATAGCAAACTTACAGACAGCACACCATGCAGAAGACCAAGGGGATATTCTACCAAGGAGTGTAGATTTAAAAAATGGTGCCACAGGACCTAACCAATATTTATAGGCTAAGGCAGGGCTAAAGAGAAAAGAAGGGAGGGGGTGGGAGGTGCAGAAGCACCGGAGCAGTGGAGGGGAGGGAAAAAGTAAGCTATCCTGTGAGGATGGTCTTGCACTGTTAGCAAGGAGAGGTTCACATGAAGCAAATAAGGAGCTACGTAGTAGAGGTACTACAGGGAGGTAATCAGTTTTACAGTGAGACTGCGATTTACAAGACTTTCAGTAGGTAAGTGGAACTTCTTTGAGACACCAGTTCCTTGAAATACAAGGGGAGTCCTTTATGTCTACTTATTATGGGAAAAGGAATTAATAAGCATTAATATAGCATCAATCTTTAGTTAAGGTAAGTTAGTTTTCTAGCTATTTTGCCTTACTGCCTAACTGACTTATAGGTTAATGTCTTCTATTTCCTTTCGGGGGGGGGTAGCTATGTATAATGTTAAAGTTGGATAGCTGAAAATAGGTTCATACAGCAACTCTGGACATGTTTATTATATATGTAAGATACAGGGATTACTAGCCATGTGCTTTTCCGCCCTCTTGTGGTAACCATAGGAAACTGCACCTATTCTTTGAACTAGCTTGGGAAATAGGGGGAAAAAGAGTGGGATGGATGGCCTTGGGGTAGGTCCACGGGTGTGCTGACCCAACAATAGGAATATGACAAACACTCAAAATAGTATGTTAATGTTACAGTAAAAAATCAGTAGGTAATCACCTACACAGTGAGGCTGTAGGAAGCACTTCTAGGTAGTCCAGGGAAGGTTCTACCAATTGGGCATTCTTTCAGTTCAGTTGGAAAATTCTTTATATGTACTAGGTAGCTGTTGGACAGATAGCCTGTATCACAGCACAATGCTTCAAGCTACACAGTGAGGCTGTAGGAAGCACTTCTAGGTAGTCCAGGGAAGGTCCTACAGATTGGGCATTCTTTTAGTTAAGTTGGGAAATTCTTTAGATGTACTAGGTAGCCATTGGACAGATAGCCCGTGTCACAGCACAAGGCTTCAAGACAGTGAGGCTGTAGGAAGCACTTCTAGGTAGTCCAGGGAAGGTTCTATCAACTGGGTATTCTTCCAGTTCAGTTGGGAAATTCTTTAGATGTACTAGGCAGCTGTTGGACAGATAGTCCATGTCACAGTACAACGCTTCAAGACAGTGAGGCTGTAGGAAGCACTTCTAAGTAGTCCAGGGAAGGTTCTACCAATTGGGTATTCTTTCAGTTCAGTTGGGAAATTCTTTAGATGTACTAGGTAGCTGTTGGACAGATAGCCCATGTCACAGCACAAGGCTTCAAGGGACAGCACACTACGCTGAAGACAGAGGGGATATTCTACCAAGGAGTGCAGATTTAAAAAATTTAAAAACACTTCTAAGAGTTCTTATTTCCTGTGATGACCATGCCCTGGCCCAGCAATCAAGGAGCCCCAATCCTCACCACCAACACAAGGGAGGTCATCTCCTAGAAGTGGAAAGGATAACAAATACACACAGTAAAGTACAATTTCCCTTAAGTGCACACAAAGATCACAGTCAGTCTGGGGCTGGTTGCTCCCTTGCTCTCCAGGTCCCCAATAAGACTCCCCAATGGCACAGCTATAGGGTCCAGATCTCAGCCTAGCTGGCAAGCTAACCTCCAGTACCCTCTCTGTCCCACCAGTGCTTTGTGTCACTGCCCAGGTAGCTGACACACCACACACACACTTTGAGATATGTATTTATACAACTTCACAGACACTCCTGGGAAAGGCTGACACAGATCCTCCAGCTGTACCCCTTTACCCAGACTATACGGTAGTAATTTCTGCCACCACCAGCTAAATTAATTATCAGCTAGCCAAAGGCCCTTGAAAGGGTGTCCAATTATTACTGTGCAATAGTATTATCCAATTGGTAATGTGACTATTCAGTCTTAAGGCTTATTAGAGTGGCTTATTACGATAACCTCTATAAATATGCAATGTACTCTAGAGCCTATCTCTACACAAACCAGCCACAGGTAAAGTTTTTTAAAATATTTAATAATAAATAATTAAAACACAAGACAATACTACTACACCACAGAGATATCTAAGAGTTCAGAGGTCACACAGAAACTTAAAATAATACAGTAGGGCAGGTCTGATGTCAAAGAAAAGCACTTAATCTAACTTTCTGATCTTTAGCTATTCTTAAGAGAAATCACAGTGCTATAATCCTACTTACATACATAAAGAGCATAAGCAGTACTGGGGTTGATGATCCAAGATAAATGCTTTTAGTCTCTCACTGAACAATAGTTTTTAAAACACTAACAAACAGCTCCGCTAAGGCCCTCCCAAATTACATCATTTGGCACTTAGGTTTTCCCAGTATTCACATTACATTATTTTGACACTTAGTCTGGAGTTCCCAGGCCACAAACTGCATTATTTAGCAAGCTAACACCTGCTCAGGAAACTACAACAATAAAAGACATTTCACATGTATACTTTAACAATTATTCCTTAAGTTAAGACAATAGAAAGAATGTGTTCAGCCAGAAGCTTTGGCACCATTTTTTAGATAATTGTAACTTCAAAGAACATTTGAAATGCTTGGCTTGATTTTCCTTACAGCAGATGGCAATGTTGCAACAATCATGAAGTTTACATTTTACAGTGTTTTCTTTCATTTAAGAACACAAGCCTGTATTTTACATTTATTTATACAAATGATAGAATTATGTATCAAATTCTATTTGACTAGGCTGGCAGCCTTCACCCATCTTTCCCCAAACTTCACATCTCTTCCCCCCTGGAGAACTCAAGCTACTTTTTAAAGTGACCCTTGAGAAACACCGCTTGAGAGGGTTAGGTCTATCTGGGTGCACCTCACCCCATTCCCTGTCTTGAGAGCCCATCTGCATTGGCATTGCTACTCCCACTGTGGTGCTGCACTGACATATATGCTTGCAACCCCAGGCTCCATCTTAGCAATTTGGCATTTTGCTGACTGGCTCTGTTTAACCATATTAGAAGGTTGTGATCTGTCATTACAGTGAATTTTCTTCCATACAGATAAGGATGAAGTTTCTGCAATGCCCACACTATAGCTAGACATTCTTTTTCTACAGCTGCGTATCATTCCTCCCTGGGTTGGAGCCTATGACTGAGATAAACCACTGGGTGCTCTTTCCCCTCTGAAGAAATCTGGCTAAGTACACCACCCCTTGGTTCAAAGCATCCACTTGCACAACAAATTCTTTGCTGTAATCTGGATTGGCTAACACAGGGGGTCCTCCCAAAGCTTCTTTAAGCTTCTGAAATGCCTGCTCACATGCTGGGGTCACACTACCTTATCTGGCCTGTTCTTCCTTGTCAGGTCTGTGAGGGGAGCAGCCATGGTACTATAACTAGGGACAAACTTTCTGTAGTACCCTGCTGTCCCTAAGAATGCCCTCACCTGCTTTTTGGTAACAGGTGCAAGCCATGCCTAAATGGCTTCCACTTTGGCAGGTTCTGGCCTTATCTTACCACTCCCCACTCTATGTCCTATGTAGGAGACCTCTACCATACCCACCTGACATTTGCTTGGCTTAATGGTCAGCCCTGCCCACTGTAGTCTGCCCAGCACCTCCCTGACATGCTGAAGGTGCTCTGGCCAGGAATGGCTGAAGATGGCAATATCATCTAGGTAAGCAAGGGCAAACCCTCCTGCTCCTGCTAGGATATTATCCACCAGCCTCTGGAAAGTCACTGTGGCATTCTTCATCCCAAAGGGCATCTTTGTGATCTCATACAAGCTGACTTCTCTCTAGCACTGGGAGTCAAGGGCACCTGCCATTAACCCTTGGTAAGATCAATGGTTGTAAGATACTTAGCCCCACCCAGCTGCTCTAGGGTCTCATCTGTCCTAGGCATGGGGTAAGCATCTGACTCTGTGTGACTATTTAATTTCCTGTAATCCACACAAAACCTGGTGTTGCCATCCTTCTTTGGCACCAACACCACTGTTGAGGCCCAGGGACTGTTGGACCTTTGAATCATCCCTAGTTCCAACATCTCCTGTACCTCTTCCCTCAGAGTCTGCTTGACTCTCTCAGGCACCCTATAAGGGGCCTGCCGAATAGGCCTTTGGGGTCCTGTATCCACCTGGTGCTGCACCAGGTGGGTGCTTCCTGGTTTCCCAGTGAACACATCCCCAAATTCCTGCAACACTGCTCAGATTTCTCAAACCAGGGTAGGAGATAGCTGCTAGGATATTGCTACCCCTTCCACAGGGGTGTCAGCCCGAGCCTCACTGAGGAGATCAGTCCCCAGATCTCAATCAGACTCCTCCTGCAATCCACTGCAAATGCTCAGCACAAGGGCCTTCGTATCATGGTAAGGTTTCATCATGTTAACATGGTACAATTTGTGCCCCTGCTGTCTGCCTAGCACTTCCACCATGTAGTTAACATCACTTACCTTTCTTACTGCCTTGTAGGGTCCCTCCCAAGCTGCTTGCAGCTTGTTGTGTCTGACAGGAATGAGAACCATCCCCTCTTGCCTCACAGCATATTCTCTAGCTCAAGCATTCCTGTCATACCACACCTTTTTCTGTTGTTGGGCTTCTGCCAGATTCTCCTGGGCCAAGCCCATCAGTTCCCTGAGCTTTGTCCTAAAGGTTAGGACGTATGCCACAACAGACTCTTTGTGAGACTCACACTCACCTTCCCACTCATCTCAAATTAAATCTAGAGGTCCCCTCGCCCTATGCCCATATAGCAATTCAAACGGTGAAAAACCTGTGGATTCCTGGGGATCCTCTCTGTAAGCAAACAACAGATGGGGCAAATATTTATCCCATTCCCTCTTAAACTGATCTGCAAATGCCTGTAGCATGGACTTGATTGTAGAGTTTAACCTCTCAACAAGACCATTAGTCTGGGGATGGTATGGGGTGGTCTTCATGTGCTTCACCCCACAGGACTTCCACAGACAAGCCAGAAGGTCTGACATGAAATTGGCACCTCGGTCAGTCAGTATTTCTTTTGGGAAACCTACCCTGCTGAAAATCTCTAACAAAGCATTTGCCACCTTCTCTGCCTCAATGGAGGACAAAGCCACTGCCTCAGGGTATTGTGTAGCATAATCCACTACCACTAGGATATGCTTTTTCCCTGTGGAACTTGGGGTACTCAGAGGACCCACAATATCCATAGCTACCCTCTGAAATGGCTCCTCAATCACAGGCAAAGGCATCAAAGGAGCTCTCACCTTGTCTCCTGCCTTGCCTACCTTTTGGCACTGCTCACAGGTCCTGCAGTACCCGGTTACATCTCTGGAAATTCCAGGCCAATAAATGTTTTGCATAATACACCTCTTTGTACATTTTATGCCCATATGACCTGCAAAGGGAATATCATGGGCTATGGATAGAAGTGCCAGACGGTAAGCTCTAGGCACTACCAACTGCTGTACTCTCATACCTTCTAGCCCTCCCTCAGGGGTTCACTCTCTGTATAGTACCCCTTTATCCCAGTATACAGATTCCCCGTCTCTTGAGGATCAGGTGCCTCCCTAGCTACCTGCCTCAAGCCTTGCAATGTAGGGTCTGAGAGGTGAGCTTGTCTCAACTCTCTCCTTGTAACCCTTCCCAGATCCCCTTCCACTGGAAGTCTGGTGTCCTCTGACAGTGGTGCCTCACTGTCAGCCTGGGTACTACTACTCACCTCTACCTTTGCAGTTACCCTGTCCAAGGGAACATCAGTACCCACAAGCAGCTGTGGCTCACATTCAGTCTCACTGCTTCAGTGTAGCTCATGCCCTGAAGTAACCACCTCAGCAGTCCTGGCTGCAAGTATGCAGTATGTCTGGGTCTCCCGCAGGCTACCAGACTTACATGCTTGTCTCCTAGCCTCACTGCATGTAACTGCATGAGTACATAGTACTGCCTCGTCCAAATCCTTCCCTCTCAGGACATCTGCAGGATGGTAGTTCCATACCCCAGTTGTCTCAAGAAAACCTACTGTTGGCATTTTGTCTTTCTCACTTACTGACTCCCTCATCTTTGGTTCCCCACCTTGCCTCCATGGACACCTGTATGCCACATGGCCCCACTTGTTGCATTCAAAACATTTCACCCTAGGTCCTGGATGTGTACCTGGACTAGTGGCTTCCCCTGCTACTGGCGGATTCTGTTGGGGCAGTCTGTGCTTCCCACCATGTGTTCCTTTAGACCAATGAGCAGTAAGGGGGGTCCCTGTGCAGGGCTGCCCTGCTGGCCAGGTATAGGTCTCCCTTCTTCCCCAACTCATCTGAAGTAGCACATTGTCTTTCAGCTAACCAGATCCTCATGTCATCAGACAAAGTGCTAAGGGCTTTTTCCCTCACCAAAAGGTCTGCCAGCCCTTCAAAGGTGGTGACCTAACATCCACTCACCCAGCTATGAAATTAAGTGCTCAGTTCAACAACATATTCACATACATTTTCATCTCCCTTGCATCTATGCTCATAAACTTCTTCCTATACATTTCAGGTGTTAGCTTAAAATATTGCAACAGACATTTCTTTACAGCAGTATAATCAAAACAGACAGAGTCAGGCATTTGTGACATATATGTTACAACTTTCCCATCGGGTAAGGGGGTCAGGAACCATACTCAGAGCCTTTGGTCAACACTATACTGTTTGCATACTCTTTCAAACATGTGAATGAAACTATCAAAATTATCCCCCTCTTTAAATTGTGGAAGAAATTTGCTAACTTGTTGTGCTTCTGGGGTCCAGTTACTCCCTTCCCCATTACCTTCATGACTCTGGCGAAGAGTCAGCATTTCCCTCTCATGCTTTCTCTGGCGGCCCTTTTCTTCGGCTTCTATATCCAAACGCCTGGCCTCCAACTCAAGTCTCTTTAGCTCCAGCACTTTTATGTCCACTGCAGAAAGGTTGAGCTGTCCATTCTCTGAGGATATTGTATTTCCATTGCCAGTCTGATTGTCCTCCTGGATGTTGCTTATTAATGCAGCTGTAACTAAGGCTGCAATCAGATCTGCCTTAGTCAGGTTTCCATGCACCAGTCCCCTAGCCTGGCACATCTCCACCAGCTGGCTCCTTGTCAGCTTTCCATATTCCTGTGCTGACATGCTACCTGCTCACCCTGACTAACTAAGCTAACAAAAGAAATAAAACAATTGTGATCTGAACTCTAAGTATACTCTGTGTGGCTGATTTAGAGTACAAAACACTTTCAGAGATCACTGTACATAAGCTACAGGATTCACGCTACCCACACCACTGCCAAACACTTGTGAGGATATCTTATCACAACCACTGCCACCACTTGTGATGACTGTGCCCTGGCCCAGCAATCAAGGAGCCTCACTCCTCACCACTTAACACCAGGGAGGTCATCTCCTAGAAGTGGAAAGGATAACAAATACACACAGTAAAGTACAATTTCCCTTAAGTGCATACAGAGATCACAGTCAGTCTGGGGCTGGTTGCTCCCTTGCTCTCCAGGTCCCCAATAAGACTCCCCAATGGCACAACTATAGGGTCCAGATCTCAGCCTAGCTGGCAAGCTATCCTCCAGTATCTTCTCTGTCCCACCAGTGCTTCATGTCCCTGCCCAGGTAGCTGACACACCACACACACACTTTGAGATATGTATTTATACAACTTCACAGACACTCCTGGGAAAGGCTGACACAGATTCTCCAGCTGTGCCCCTTTACCCAGACTATACAGTAGTAATTTCTGCCACCACCAGCTAATATAATTATCATCTACCCCAAGGCTCTTGAAAGTGTATCCAAGTATTACTGTGCAATATTATTATCCAATTGGTAATGTGACTATTCAGTCTTAAGACATATTAGAGTGGCTTATTATGATAATTTCTATAAATATGCAATGTACTCTAGAGCCTATCTCTACACAAACCAGCCACAGGTAAAGGTTTTTAAAATATTTAATAATAGATAATTAAAACACAATACTACTACACCACAGAGATATCTAAGAGTTCAGAGATCACACAGAAACTTAAAATAATACAGTAGGACAGGTCTGATGTCAAAGAAAAACACTTAATCTAATTTTCTAATCTTTAGCTATTCTTAAGAGAAAACACAGTGCTATAATCCTACTTACATACATAAAGAGCATAAGCAGTACTGGGGTTGATGGTCCAAGACAAATGCTTTTAGTGTCTCACTGTATAATAGTTTATAAAACACTAACAAACAGCTCTGCTAAGGCCCTCCCAAATTACATCATTTTTGACACTTAGGTTTTCCCAGTTTTCACATTACATAATTTTGACACTTAGCCTGGGGTTCCCAGGCCACAAACAGCATTATTTAGCAAGCTAACACCTGCTCAGAAAACCACAACAATAAAAGACATTTCACATGTATACTCTAACAATTATTCCTTAAGTTAATTCAATAGATGGAATGTGTTCAGCCAGACGCTTCAACACTATTTTTTAGATAATTGTAACTTCAAAGATCATTTGAAATGCTTGGCTTGATTTTCCTTACAGCAGATGGCAATGTTGCAACAATCTTGAAGTTCACATTTTACAGTGTTTTCTTTCATTTAAGAACGCAAGCCTATATTTTTCATTTATTTATACAAATGATAGAATTATGTATCAAATTCTATTTGACTAGGCTGGCAGCCTTAGCCCATCTTTTCCCAGTCTTCACATTTGCAACGATAGTCTTAAATCTTGTACTGTTAATGAATACAGAGGTCTGTAAAAGATAATAAAGATGAATATTGCTCACTCTTCCGGTTAGTTTTCCACTCAGATATTTTATACATTTTCATTTGCATGTAAATTGTAACTGTATACTTTTTAACTAATATGATAAAGACCCACTTCCTATTTTGTGCAGTATGGGCATTGAGTAATTTTCCAGACTTGTACTTTTCAGTATTAGCACTCCTGTTTCAGTCATTAAACTATGCAGTCCTATTAAGTATTTAACTCCATTTTCATAATAACCTTGTTTGATAATAAGCATTAGTACAGCTCAGAGCTATTTCAGCAGTAAATCTCCAAGTGGTGGTAATCATTGCAATATCTTCAAATAACATTTAGAAAAGCCCTCATTCAAACATTTTGCTATGTGTTTTTGCCATTCATACATTAAATGCAGTTGTTCTTTAGTTTAGACTCTTCTCTTGCCAGTGAATGTTTCACAGTTTTCATTAAATGTCAGGTTTTATATTTTATACCAATCCAGAATTTGTTTGTCTAACTTGTTTATAGTTTAACTAAAAGTGAATGACAGACTTGAGCAATGGTGTGATGCCAGGAAGTAATTGTTTGTTTACTTGCTTGTTTCAGCTAGGAAAAGTTCAGATGAGGTTAGGCTTATTTTCATTGGAGTCATGGGGAGAAAAGCTCTAGTACTCTAAACAAAAACAGACTATAATAGGTGTTAATATGAAAGAACTTGCCAGAACTCAACAGCAAAACATTAAATCTTTGGGTTGCTAAGTTATTAACATTCAGTTGTGCAATATAAATATCTGCATAACTCAACAAAAGTTTCACAAACTTCAGTCATCTGAAACTAGGGAAGGCAACTGCAGTTTTATACAGGGTGAAACAACATAATACAGTTACTAAGCGTTGGTTTCTTAAGCACATGCTGTTATAAGTCGACAAGCCAAAGGTGAGTAGGACAAGAAAAATCTAAGTAAGTGAAGTTGAAATGGGCAGAAGAAGATATGACAGAGGGAGAAAGTACTAGTTAAAGAGGAGAGGAAGAAGGAAGAAAGTGGCCAAGAGACAGTAAAATAGGGACGACTGGAACACAAGGTCAGCTAACAGTCTAAGCAAGTTAGGTTGGCTTAAAACAGATATTTAAATGACAAGTATGAGGGTGAAGAACAGACACAGGAGAACTGCCTTTAGACAGTCATGAACAATATTACTTCTTGTTTGCATTAGCAGGCAGAAGTATGTTGTCTTAATGCACAAAGAAGGCAGTCCACAATTTTGGTATTACAAATGAGAAGAATGAGGGCCCAGATCTATCATAAAAACTAGGCACAGTTATGAAGTTGCTACTGAAAAAACAGATAGTCCTTGGTGGGACATATGACTTTTAGGACATAACAAATGACATAGTATTTTACCTGGGTTGTAGAGATGGGACTAAGGCAAAGATAAATGAGTGATACCGAAGAAAATACTCAGATTTGGCCATTAATAGCAAAGTTTTCTATAGTTATGGGTCCACGAAGAAAAGATTGGTTGCATATGTGGCAGTTGTCACAGGCCTGATCAAGCTAGGAAAATAGGTGAGTGGAGGTTATTAACTAAACTAGTACATTACACAAAGATGAAAGAAAAAAGGATTTACTAGTGCTTTGGATATGGACAGTCAAAAAAGTCTGACCCTGTACACTAAATCCAGTTTTTGATGTTTGCAAGAGATTGCATTATTGATGTGGCTGTCAAAAATTGCTTCCAGCTGCGACAGTGTAACCTTTATCTTTCTCCAGCATCTTATGTAATATGTCTTGTATGCTGTTCCTGGCATCTACAATATGTTCCTGACCTATCAACAACACCTGAATGTAATTGTTATTAGCACTTAAAACTCTGACTTCTGATAAAACTGTTATAGTTCATCTTTAAAATTATACAATAAATGTTCTGTATTGTTCAAAAGCATGCACACAATTTGGACACATGCTCAGCATATTTATAAACTGAGCATATCCAAATAGAAACAAGCCCAGCCACAAAATGATTGTAGAGCGTCCAAACCAATCATACTTTTAGAAACATACCTCACCAGAATTTTACAGAATGTACCCTTTTTCCTCATATTTTTTTTTCACTGTACCTGGTAAAACTTCTGATTTTCTGGTAAAACATAGAATGTTACAGTCACTAAAGAATGACAAGTTTAATATTTCCTATTCTTCAGAAAATGCACATAGATACAAAATGTCTTCATCTAGTAACTGTTAAAGTGAATTAGAGTAATATTTAAATACTCTCCTTGACTCTGAACATTTCTCCCCATTTTTTTGCAGCTAATTTAATATTCAAAAATATGCATACTGATTGGATACATCTATCAGAGTGCTTATTGCAAATCGAGCTTTCCCAGCTGGAATAATACAGATAAATCACTTTCTCCACACCAGTAATCAGAGACTTTTAACTGTTAAAAAATTCTCACACCAATAAACTCCTCCATGGAGCAGAACAATAAAATGTGATCAAAAACTCATTGTTTTCTATACCTAGAGTGCTCCTTCTAAGTCAGATGTCTGTTATTATTTACTGAATTCAGCCACAATGGTTAGCCAGAAAACCACAGCTTTTATGAAGAACAAACCAGCAATAATAGGCAAAAGATATGGATATCTATACATCAGTGAGATACGCTACATGGGCCATGACCATAAAGAATCCTCAATATCTTAAAGAAATGGCAGAGATAATGTAATGTACAGCCATTTACAAACTTAGAATACGCACAATACAGATCTGGAATATCCCAGACTACAAGAAGCCAGCTGAAGAGGACTGAAGTTTGCTTATATAATGACATTAATAGAAAAAGTAGGACTGTTTTTTTTTCTTAAATAATATCATTGTATAGTAGAAATAATCCACTACTGTGTCAGTAATGCAAGATTTACCCACAGTTAACTTTGTTTCATCAACAGACCTACCATAGTTGAATCATGCATTACCCACACCCATTCATAGATTATTGCTGAAATATACATCTGCCCTTCATATTGTGCAATCTCTACAACCAATCATCTTTTACTAAACCCAAATAAAATTGTTATTGTTTCATCAGTGCATCTAGTTGTAGCATTTCCACCAAATGACTGCACATTTACCTTTTCTTTTTTTTGGTCATTGTTATCTGTATAGAGTCATCTTGGCTATGTATGGTTTTGCTTTTCCCATTGTTAGGAAATTCCTTGGTAACTCCTGTAGGTGACTCAATATACTCCTCACGTGTCATCAGACTATGGAACAACCTTCTCTTGGAGCTTAAAGGGTGGCATTTGACATAGTGGTTAATGTGTTTACTTCACAGACATGAGGTACATGGTTTGATTCTCACCAAGGAAACTGGCTAGGCTTAAAATGTTCTAAAAGGGCAGCTAGCCTAGCACTTACAGTACCTATAAACCTATGACACCAACTATAAATTCACACAGGACATGTTATTTATGCCATGTATTCTTAACTCATGCACCTCCTAGACTCATGGTTCTGTGCTTGTTGCAACTGGATGATATCTGTCCCACCAAATATAACCCCCATTCAGCACCAACCCCACCCCCCCCCCGTAAGCAATGTATGCTGATACTAGCACATCTTACCCCCGGACTCCTGTACCTTTCACATACTCTCAGAGAAATAACATCTCCACTAGCACTAACACTACTTAGGCTTCAACATTTCTATCTACGACACACTCACAGATTAAGACTCTACTCAGTAAGAAGCTGAGATCCCTCATGAAATCCTTCAAAGCTAGTTATGAAAACAAAATTGCCACTGATTCTAAAGACAACCACAAAGCATTCTATAGCTATGTCAAAAATATCAATGGCAACACGCAGATCTGCTCTGACTTACAGCACAATGACACTAAATATACAGAACCAACTGATATTGCCAACATCCTGGCAGATAGGTTCAGTGCTAACTTTACCCCCCTTTCACCCCCTAAAGGGCCCATCTTTATACCGGAAGAATGCAAAGTTCCTGTAATCATGGCTGCACAGGTAAAAACCTCACTCTCCAAAGCCAAGAACACAGCATCCATGGGACCTGACAACATCCCAGGCTGCCTTCTACATGAAGTACAGAATGAACTGGCACCCCACCTAAGTACCATGTTCAATCATAGCCTCACCTCAGGCTTTGTGCCCATTGAATGGCGCACCATGACAGTTATCCCACTCCACAAAGGGGGAGCCACAACAGACCCCGGGAACTACCGCCCCATTAGCCTGACGAGCCTCGTCTACAAGGCCATGGAACGTATCATCATGGAACTCATAAACAAAGACATTGGAGATCTCCAAACTCTGGACCCCACACAGTTTGGGTTTGTAAAGGGCAGATCATGTCTCCTAATCCTGATAGACTTCTTTGAAGTAGTCACCAAAGCCATAGATGAGGGTAAGATGGTTCAAACAGCCTATCTAGATCTTGCCAAGGCGTTTGACACCATCCCCCACTCTGGAATTATAGATAAACTCACTAAACTAGGTATAAATGCCTATGTCACAAGATGGGTTGCCAACTGGCTTACTGACAGAACCCACACTGTGAAAGTAGCAAACTCCAAATCAGACTTCAGGCCAGTGACAAGTGGAGTACCACAGGGTTCAGACCTGGGTCCTCTCCTGTTTGGTATCTACTTCTCCGAAGTACCGGCTAACACAGAAAGTCTTTGGCTAACTAAATTTGCAGATGACTGCAAACTAGGAGCCATAATCGAAACTCCTAATGATGTGGACATTCTACAAAAGGGCCTCACTGAGACAGATGCCTGGTGTCAAAGACATGGTCTCAAGCTCAATGCCAAAAAGTGCATTGTCATCCCCTTTGGTAAAAACTCTGTATCCATGAACTACCACATAGGTGGTCATCTACTTAACACCAAAAGTGTGATAAGAGACCTTGAGACACAGGTGGACAGTAGTCTCTCCTTTGATAATCAGATCGCCACAGTGGTCAGGAAATCCTTCTACGTGGCACACCTCATCACAAAAGGTTTCTCATCCAGGAAAAAAAGAGGTCATTGTTCCCCTCTATTCATCACTCATTAGAGCACAATGTCCCTTTTGGTATGTACCTCACAAGACATCTACAACAACTGGAAAGGCCACAAAAATACCCCACAAAGAGGATTACTGGCCTCAAACAGATGCCTTACGCAGACCGTCTCAAAAACCTCCAGCTTTACTCCGTTGCATATCGCCTACTCAGAGGTGATCTCTGCCTAACATACAAAGCTATGTCAAACCCAGAGCTGTTGGACATGCTCCACTTAAAGAAATCCCAATCCCTCTGAGTTACATGCTCTAGGGACCTAAACCTTGTCACCACAATAAACAGAACATGCTGGAGGGATAGATTCCTGTCCCAGAAACTTCCCATACTCTGGAACAGACTACCTATGTCAAACAGAGCTCCTCATTAGCACTCTTCAAGAAAAATCTTGATGATTGGATGGGTAATAGGAAATTCACCCCGGGGATCACTTCTGTGGTTCTGCTTGACAGGGGCACAGGAAAATAATTTTCTTGGGTGGCGAAAGCCAGGGTACCTTTTTGGCTAGGTTTGTATAGGCCCTAGGGCCAATAGCCTAGTACCTACCTATGAACTTATGAACCTATGGTAACCAATCAGCAGTCTAAAAATACTTATACACGTGTCTCAAATTTCTGTCAGCTCTCATTTTCCTACCATATCAGATTATATTCATTTTTACTTTAAATTTTCTTATATATTATTTGTTTTCTGTTACCTGTTACACCATATTGTCTGCGTTTTTACTATATTACTCAATACATTGTCAATCAATGGTATTCTATGTAATTGTTTGTATAATACTGGACCTTTTCTCCCCAGGCCACCACTGAAAAGGGATCACTGCATTAACCCTGTCAGAATATCCCTGTAAATAAATTCAAATAAATAAATAAATGTTTTTATATTCTAAATGTTGTCTACAACCAGAGGTGCAAATCCTTTAAAGTGAGGTATCATTACAAATTCAATTTCCTGCACTTGTCTTGGATAGACCATTTAAGCTTCAATGACCAGGCCATGGCTAAAAAGGGTCCGTTGGACCAGTCCACCTACAGTGTTAACAAAAGAAATAAAAAAAAATAAAAAATAAAAATGCACATGTATTTAACACTGCATCAAAATTGCTTCTTTATTGTTAGGTTCCCTTTATGCTACATACTTTGCACATCTCTCAGCTGTTCCTATTTTATATAGTGCTACTTATATATAATCATGAACAAAGAAAAAATAAGATATATTCATGTACCTGTAAATCTGAAGTTTATTTTTCAAATACTGCTTTTTAATAGATATTTCTCATGTTGATGTTATGTTCATTTCATGCATAATCACAGACAGAAATTGCATAACAGAAAATTACAATTTATTTAACTACGTTACTCATTTGAGTTGCCAGTCAGTAATACCAGTGACTTTGTTTCAAAATAATTACTGAATAATTAATATGGTAATTAGTACTGCAATTGATGTAACTAAAGTAGAGTTGACAAGTAAGCCAGCAATGTATGCCTAATATTACATAAATAACAGCAGTACAAAAAGAAAGTCTAACAGACGCTGATAACCTATCAAGGAGCTGTCATCATAAGACAGCTATGAAAATAAAACCACTCCAATTACACATTAGCAGATTACAAATGCTAACTTCATGTTCTTAGCCCTGCTTAGTTTATTTACTTTGGTATGCTCTGATGTTTAAAACGTGTTGTTAAAGTCAAACCATCTGGTTTGTTAGTGGATGTGGGCACTATCTGCTCCAGAAGTGAATTCCTAGTAAACAGTTTTCAAATATTATGAAATAAATGACATCAAACACACACACACACACACACACACACACACACACACACACACACACACACACACACACACACACACACACATCCCTCAGATACCAAAAAACTACAAACCCATTGTTCTAAAGTTCATAGATGTGTCCTAAGCTAATGACCAAGTGGGCCTTTTTTAAGCCTAGCCATGAATCCCAAATCTTTGACAATCTCTGGTATCCTTGGTAAATGTAAGCAGAGGCTTGGAAGATGAAACATTTACAAGCAGGGTCCTAAGAGATGAGCCATTTACAGGTTGCCTTAGTCCATCAGAGAAATGGGTGCCAAACCAGGGATGAACTTCCTGCTCCCCATCCAATTGTCCAAGTTACACTTTAATTGGATTAGGGAGGAGCCCTACTTCACATGGAGGGTGAGCCTCTTTGAGAGAAGGGGGGGTCCCTGAAACACATATCTGTCTCTCCATCAGCAAAGTTTAATTCTTTAGAATGGGTAATTCTGGTGCTGTTTGTTTTGCAGATATGCAGGAGGTCCATCAGAGTGTGGTCTGACAATGGTTTGTATGCCAGGCATATATCTCCCCTCAACAGCTTGTATACAAATACAGGGATAGGGCTTTGAGGTGGTCTGTACAGGACATGTTATTTATGCCATGTATTCTTTTAATGAGGAACATCTGTGGATGTTCCAATTGTTGGATGTGCCTTGTTAGGTACATACCAAAGAGGATATTGTGCTCAATGAGAGGTCTGATGAATGCTGAATGGGGTGTGATTTCCTCACTACCATAGAAGCATGATGGTCAAAGGCAAGATTACTATCTACATGTGTCCCCAATTCCATGACTACTGGGTCAACTCTTAGGGTTGTGTTGTCAATATGATAGCTACCAGGGGTGTCTGACTTCTCAAAGGATACTATTATGCATTTCTTGGCATTTAGTTTTAGTTCATGGCTCTGACATCAGTTATTTGTCTGTGTCAGCCCTTCTTGGACAATATTAGTGTCAGTGGGAGATTCTAAGACTACTTCTAATTTGCAATCATCTGTAAATGTGATCAGTCAGAGGCCCTTGACATTGGCTTTGACTTCAGAGATGTAGATCCCAAAAATGAGAGGTCCCAGGACAAATCCCTAAGGAACTCTGCTGGTAACTGGCCTCGTTGTACAGGTGGACTCTCCAGTTCTAACTTCCTAGGTCCTGTCTGTGAAGTAGCTGGCTATTCACTCTGTAACTTAAAGGTCTATACCTAACCTTTTGTGTTTGTCTGCAATGCCAGAGTAGGATATTGTGTCAAATATCTTGTCCAGGTCAAGGTAAGCAGTGTGAACCATTTTGCCCTTGTCCATTGCTTTCATGTCCTTCTCAAAGAAGTCCAGCAAGTTGAGTAGACATGACCTGTGTGAAGGGTAAGAAGTACAGAGAAGGGAAAATGTTAGTGTGTGCATTTCATTTGCTTTCCTAGCAGAATGAAATTTCTGAGTGTCCTTCAGTATTGGCAAGCTTGCTTTCTGCCTAATATTAGCAAGTGCTGACAGGGTTAGAAAAGTGTAAGATTTGTTCTGCGTAGAAAGTTCTATCATAGAATTTGGAACTTGTGCCTAATATGGAATGTCATAAACAAGCAGCCATTAGATTTTAGATAGCAAAATTAATGCTGCAGTGTTTATTTCTAATTAGTCATTGGCAGTTTTACCTGGTTTGCAGAGATCTATTTATCTAGTTTTAGATGGTTTGTACAGATCTCCTTTACTGATTGGATTGCTGTCCTGGTCTTTGTTTAACTAATTCTCTATATTTCACTGAAACAAAATATTTTCCTGGCCATTTTGGCACACATGCTGCCATTATTAACAACTGTCTGATTTGTCAGTCTTCTTAAAAGCAGCTTGAATTTTTCCCCAACCTTTCCATCCTTTTTTTTTTGATCTTGAAAGACATGTCTCTGACTTTTGCTCCTTATAGTAGTCTGACTACTAGAGTCTGTCCCTCTCCCTTTGATTGCTTTTGTCAGTTGTGTAAGCTAATTAATGAGAACAGCACCCACAGACCAAAAAAAAAACATATTCATTTCATTGTGTTATGATGTTCCCTACATTTTAACACCACTCTAGGACAATCTATACTTTAAAAAATATTTTTATATGTAATTTCAGAGTCTGCCTCATGGGGTCCAGCATTTTGAAGTGAATTAGATTTTTTACTCTACCTCTAGGTATCCCACAATGCAGGGTTCGGCTTTAAAATCTTACATCATGCAGGTGTCTTTTCTCCAAAGCTCCTGTCACTGCATTGACTTTACAAGCATTTCCTGATTTCTTTCAGTCAGTCAAGTTTAACTAAAATTTGTTGATATTCAATGACTATATTATAAAAGATAAATACAGATAATCCCACAGAACATGCTTTCTAAGAACATTTTACTGCTTTTTTCTTTCTAGAGTGGCCAATTTTCACTCTTTTGTTATGCCTGTGTTGTAGTCATTCAGCTCATCTCCCCTCCCCCTTCACATCTGACATCCCTAGTTGTCAAAGTTCTTAAGGTAATTTGAGCTGTTAGCTGCTGTGATTGATAGCTCACAGGTGACTTGCCTCATGTGCTGTTGCCTTGTACAAGCCTTTTCCTACTGACAGTGGGCACTTCTTTTTACTACACCATAGCCTTATTCTGTCCTGAAATTGAATTCATATTCACTAGTAATTGTCAACATATGGTTTGGCAATCCTTCAGCTCCATTTCTCAAGGATTTCTGATTTATTTATGTATTTATTTAATGACATTTGTTTACCAGGAAAGTCTGACTGGGTAATACAGGCCCATTTTCATCGAAAGCTCCAGAATTAAGTAACATCAAATAAAACATTAATATAAATGAAATTACAAAAAACATAAATACATTTGCTAGTGGAATACATAGGGTACAATAAAGCATGAGGAGACACCAGTGATGTAATAATAATAAGAAATAAGAAAAACGACAATTAAATATGACAATCAGTACAAACAAAAATATGAAAAGTATAGTCTAGTATGCCAGAAAATGATAAAAGATACAAATCCATCATAAGAGTGGGGAGTGATAAAGCCAAATCCCTAATAAATTCTGACAAGTAAGCTGTAAGCATAGAATGATGTTTTTAGTTTCAGTCAATTTACATTTTCGCATCAACATGCATTTTCTAATCGATACTCATTTAACAGTAATGCATCACAGCCTTACAGTAATCACCATTAAATTACCTGATTAAAAGTTGTGAGGGACATGTCCAAATTATGATTATACAATTGTGATCATTATGCAAAATCAAGCACATTTGAGCTGTATAGTCTTGGACCATTAACCTCTTACAGTAGTGCAGTCAGTATTTGCTCTCTCTAATGTGTCTTGTGACCGTAGGAGTTGTCCAAGTTTACTGATCCAAGAAAATTATTCCAGAAAATCATTGCTAATGCATCACCTCAGGCTTTTCACACATTAACTCAATATGCAGGGTCACATTCACTCTGATTTCAGATTCCAGTTAATTCAGTTTTTCAAAGACTTGCTGTAGGTTCATAGGTAAGTACTAGACTATCTGCCCGAGGGCATCTATAAGCCTAGCCAGAATGTGTTGGCTTTCACCGCCCCCTTAGATTAGTTCCCTGTGCCTTAGTCCATCACAGCCATTAGTTTCCTGTGCCTCTGTCCAGCAGAGCCACTGCAGTGATCCCCGGGTAGATTTTCTGTTTCCCATCCACTCGTCAAGGTTTCTCTTGAAGAATGTTAGTGAGGGGCTCTGCCTAATGTAGATTGGAATCCTGTTCCAAAGCATAGGGAGTCTCTGGACAGGAATCTATCCCTCCATCATGTCCTATTTATCATTGTGGTGAGGTTTAGATCCCTAGAGCGTGTGGCTCTTGGGGATTCGTTTTTTTAGGTGGAGCATGCCCATCAATTCTGGGTTGGACATGGCCTTGTATGTCAGCCAAAGATCACCTCTGAGTAAGCGGTATGCAACCAAGTACAGCTGGATTTTCTTAATTCGGGCTGCATAGGGCATATGTTTGAGGCCAGTAATCATCTTGGTGATGTACTTCTGTGGACTTTCCAACTGTTGCAGGTGTCTTGTAAGGTACATCCCAAATGGGGCATTGTACTCTATGATGGGTCTGTTGAGTGATGAGTAGAGGGGCACAATAACTTCTTTTGTTCTAGATGCAAACCCTTTTGTGATTAGGTGGGCAACATAGAAGGATTTTCTAACCACCTTGGCAATATGATTATCAAAGGAGAGATTACTATCTACTTGGGTCCCCAGATCCCTTATTACATTTTCTGTATTTAGGGGACTACCACATATGTGGTAGTTCATGGGTACCTTGTTTTTTCCAAAGAAGATGACTATGCACTTTTTGGCATTTAGCTTGCGGCCATGATTTTGACACCAGGTATCCTTCTCAGTGAGATCCTTCTGGAGGATGTCTGTATCAGCTGGAGAGTCAATTATGGCCAATGGTTTGCAGTCGTCTGTGAACTTGGTCAGCCATAGTTCTCCTGTACTTGCCTGTACCTCTGAGAAGTATATACCGAACAGGAGGGGTCCCAGGACTGAGCCCTGGGGGATGACACTTGTAACTGGTTTAGAGTCAGACCTAGAGCTAGGGTTTAGGAGGTATGGTCTGCCCTTAACAAAGCCAAACTGGGTAGGGTCCAGTGTTTGAAGGTTCCCAATGTCTCTGTTACTGAATTCCATGATGATGCACTCCATAGCCTTGCAGACCAGGCTAGTCAGGCTTATAGGGTGATAGTTCTCGGAGTCCGTTGTGGCTCCACCTTTGTGGAGTAGGATAACTGTTGCTGTGCACCATTCTATGGGTGCAGAGCCTATAGAGAGGCTGAGTTTGAACAGTGTGTTTAGGTGAGGGGTTAGTTCATTTTGGAGCTCATGTAAGACACAGCCTGTGACACCATCTGGTCCCACTGAAGCTGTATTTTTGGCTTTGGATAGGGCTGTTTTAACCTGTGTGTCGGTGACTGCTGGGGCTCTACATTCTTCTGGTATGGTTATGGGCCCTTTAGGGGCTGAGAGGGGGGTGAAGTTTGCACTAAACCTGTCTGCCAGAATGTTGGCAATATCAGTTGATTCAGTGTATTTTGTGCCATTCTGCACTAACTCAGAGCAGATCTGAGAGTTTCCACTTAGGTTCTTGACATAGCTAACAAACGCTTTGTGGCTATCTTTGGAGTCCTTGGCAATTTTTCTTTCGAAGCTAGCCTTGGATGATTTTATGAGGGATTGTAGTTTCTTGTTGATACTGATCAGGGATGTCTTTCCTTCTTGGGATTTTACTCTTTTCTGCACTAGTTTCCTCCTTCTATTGTATAGTTTGTTTATGGCAGGGGTGCACCAGACTGGTTTCCTTTTCTTGGAGGAGTGAGTCTTGGTTTTGCTTGGGATAGCACGATCCATGCATTCTTGCAGGTGCTCATAGAGTGCCTCTGTAAGAGATTCAGCAACTTGGACAGCATTGTCCTTTAGAATGGGGCCGTGAACCTTTCCACCTCAGTCTTAAGTAACATGAAGTTTGCTTTTGAAAAGTTTTTCATGGTGGTTTCCTTGATTGGGGGTGAGGGCAGAATGTGGATATCAAGAGTGATTAGTCTATGTCTGATCTAACCAGCTAGGGTATGACCTTTGGTGTAGAACACCAGTCGTCCATGTTGGTGATGACCAGGTCCAATATGTTGTCACCTCTGGTGGTGGTGTTGACCAGTTGATCCAGGGTGTTCGAGTTTATAAATTCTATGAAGTGGTGGGCAAGGGAGTTAGTACTTGAGTAGTTCTCCCAGTTAATGTTTGGGTAATTGAAATCACCCAATATTAGGGCATTTGGTAGGACCTTCATATTTTTCAGTGTCTCCATAAACGCAGAATGGGGGTCCTGGGTCATGGTGGGTGATTTGTAGCAAGCTACAATTTGAATTGCAATTTTTCCCATTGTTAGTTACACATGGATGATCTCTGAGGCATTGTGCTGTGCCACTAACCTGGAGGTGTGGGTATCCTTGATGAATATGGATACACCCCCACTTTTATGTTTTGGTCCGGGTTCTGTGGCCGAAAAGTATGGTATGAGTTATAGCCTTGTAGTGCTGGGGTGCTCTCCGGAGCCTTAAACCAGGTTTCTGTTACTGCACAGATATCGATGTTCTCCATACTGAGGAGTGCTTGAGTGCATGCATTTTGAGGTTTAGACTTCTGGCATTGAGTAGCATTACCCTCGGTTTTTGGTAACTTGTGCTATTTACAGTGGTGGGTTTTTCTTTTGAGCCTTGCCTTAAAAAGGCACTATGGGGCAGCAAAAGCCTTGGCCAGTATTCAAAAGTCTAAGGGTGACAGGTGCTAGCCATCTCTTGTGAAGCAGCATGGCTTATTGAGCATGTCATCCCAGGTGGACAGATACTGGATCCCCTTTGAATGATACCAGAAACTTAGCCAATTGTTGAAATTGATCATTTTTTTCTTTATACTGTGACATAATTCTTGGTGAGGGCAGGATGCTACTCAGGGTCAGGGTCATAACGGCCTGGGCTACATGATCAGAGAGCTCTTCCATGTCTCTTTTTATGTAGTCCAGGGAGGTATGTCTCAGGTCATTCACACCAACATGGACAATGACAGAGTTGTATTTGTACTTATTCTGGAGTGACCTGAGTGCTTGTATTATGTGGCGGATTCTGGCGCCTGACAGACAGCTAACTGTAACCTTCTCCTTGTCCAGCCTAGTTAGTGGGACATCAGTGTGCCTGACTATAGAGTCACCTATTACTAGTGTGTTTGGTATGTTATTTTGCCTTAAGGGCTGTGATTGCGTGGCACACTGGTTTTGTGAAGTATGTGTTTCATGGTTTGTGATGGGGTGTGGAGGTTGCATGGGTGTCTGCTTTGGAGGTCTCTGTTGCTTTTGCAGATTTTTATTTAGAGCCTCCGAGTATGTTTTCTTGTATTTATGTATGTTATTTGCCAGTGTTGGTTTAGTACGTCTATGTGAGACTGTTGGTGTGTTGCAAGTATTTTCCTTCACCTCTTGACTGTCAGTTCCAGTCTTGGGTTGAGAGAGCTTTGCTTCCAGTTTGGCTGTATAATTGCATCTCTTGCATATATTAGTGTTTGGTCTTAATGAATAGTCATATTTTGGGTGTAGTTAAAGTGTTTTTCTAATTATAATTGTAAACTTACCTTCCCTTTTCAATTCCCCGACACCACTATGGACATTTTTAAAGTTCCCATGTCACTTATTATAATAAAAGTAAGGTTACTTCTTGAAAGGACAAGATTCATATCCTTGAATTAGACAACATATGCCAGTACATGCAATGACTTTGCAAATGCTGCCTTGCTTAAATGGAATGTATTATTTATTGCCCTTTACTGCCTCCAGTGTGAGAAAGGCCCTACCTGAAATAAACAGCAGTGTTAGATGCTGCATTCACAAATGTCCACTCTTACAAAGTACAATGGCAGTGTTATGTCACAGCTCTGACATGACTTTATACCTTTACCACAAATAGCTATTCATGTCATGCACATGTCATGGAGCTTGATTCAGAAACCTGTATATAATGTTCTTAACATAAGGGGTAAGCCAAAGAATACAAATATTGTAACAAATGCTGCTTAATGCAAAACTAGTACCCCAGTTCTACCCCCACTCAGCAACTCAGGGAATATGTCATTTTTCAGCACACTAAAGATCCTGCAACTGCAGCAAATGGGACAAGTGCTAACAGGCCATGAATGCACTTCAGAAAACTGTGCATACATTAACAACAAAGTAGCTAATGGCTATTAATTGGCTACAGAGCACCATTACTATACAATCCAGTTTAGGTGTCATTTTTGCATTCTATGATTCTCACATTGCTTTAGTGTTTTGTTACTGTGCATACATTAACAACAGAGTAGCTAATGGTTATTAATTGGCTACAGAGCACCATTACTATACAATCCAGTTTAGGTGTCATTTTTGCATTCTATGATTCTCACATTGCTTTAGTGTTTTGTTCTTCCTTGTTAATAGCACTGTGGAAGAATTACATAGTTTTATACATTACTTGCTTAAAGCTTGCGATGATACAATGTAGTCGTGGTGGCAATTCCTAAGCAGATATGTTGCAATACCTGATTTAATCCCAAGGTAATGGCTTATCTTTCTAGGTTTACCTTTATATTGCCAAAAGCACATCCGCCGAATGTTCACATACTCGAACTGTTTCTGCAAATTTCGTCCGGCCGAATTCTCTACACTTTGAAAAAAACTGCGAACATCGACATTTCTGACTACTCCACAGCTGAAATGAGTGCTACCATGGGTTAAAAAGGGGCGAGATTTTGTTATTCAGAACTTCGGCATTCGCGGTTTTGTGAAGTCGCACATTGCAGTTCATGGACTCTGATTTGGGGGATGTTGCTGTTGGCAAAATTAAGGTAAACCATCTTTCTATTCAGGCAGTAAAACACAGGAATATCAAGTGCAGCAGTCACACAGAACACAACTTTTAGGATGTGTGTGCCACACAACAAAAAAAGGCACAAACGACTTGAATTACCCTGGACATTTGCTCCTAATTCTGCAGACAGAAGGGAGCTGCTTGAAATCAGCTTTGGAATGTAGGACCAGTAGTATAAGATGCATCAGAAATTACTGTCAAATTATATGTGAAAAAGTCTAAACAAATGTTTTATTATGTTTAATAAAAATCACAGGTACTTACGTATTATCGCAACCAGCTTTTCACAGTTGCAAAATTTGCATACTGGAATGAAAACGACTGCAACAAACAAAGTACGGTGTTATTTTACATCATTACTAATAAAGAATAACCTTAGATTACATCCAGGAAGGAAAAACATTTATACAAATCTTCTTCCTGTTTGACGTGCATTACACATGCATGCTTCAAATCTCGCATACTGTCAAAAGTTGTTCTGCACCTTTTCTTTTAAGAAAAAAAGAAAGACAACACAAAGTAATGCTGGTTTAACTGCATGAATTATATTCATATGCAGTGAAAATCATTTACTGAACCTTTCTGGCCATATTTCCACACATTTAATTTAAACAGAACTAGTGACACTTTTACAAACACTTGTTACCGATAATAAGAATGTGATTCCAATTTTTTCGAGTCCTGCCTGCTGTGTCTCACTTTGCTGGTATCCATCATCTGATGTGGGTGAGTTCGAAGGGGTAAAGCTTTCTGGACAAGTAAGGAAATGAATTAAGTGCTTGTGTACTCTGAGATTGTAAGCATTATTTGTTTTTGTGACTTATATTAATATACTAGGACTTTCAGGCGTGTCCAGTCTTGGTATAGTTTATTTCAGATTAGGGACAAATGCCTGTCAGACTGCCAGCTAAAATCATTCTGATAAATTAAATTAAACTTGACTACAGGCCATGAACACTCAGATGGCATACTACAGGTTAATTTACCTTGCCTGCACTTGTAATAAGGAAGGCAGGATCTGTCATGCACTGCACACGTGTGGAGTTCACCGGCAAAGTGAGACACAGCAGGCAGGACTTGAAAAAATTGGCAGTTATTCCTCTCCCTGCCTCATCCGATGTGTGCCACACTATTACTTACTTGTTTACACTCCAGTTTCCAACTTAATAAACCTGTTTTATCATTAACATTATGAATTTCGCAATGGCAAAAATCTGGTTGCGATAATATGTAAGTACCAAATCACATTATGGACTAGTCGCATCTGCTGCTTCACTTTTACTAGCTATGAAAATGTGTCTTGTTCAGTTTATCATTTTCAGAAACCATTATTGTTGGTGTATGTTGCAGTGATCAGTATGTCAATTTGTACTAGTCAGCTTGTTACTGAACGGCAGCATGCGACTGAATGTGTTTGTTATTATTGCCTTAGTTAGTTATGCAAACATGAAATTGGTATGTTTACATGCACTTCACATAAAAATCTTCTTGAGCTGGGAACAATAAACCATGCAAAACCCAATTTTACCTCCCACACCCACAATTTACTGTAATATGTCACATTTCTTAACAGTAGTAAAATAGTCAAGTTGCCATAATTGTACTGTCTGGCCAAATAACTACACATGAAAACCACTACACAATATTTACTCAGGATTATCCATTATATTTCATAGTAAACGTACTGCATTTCTTTATGCAAATGTCCTGAACAACATTTATGGGAATGGATGCTTCCACTCTTTAAACAGACCTTTGTTGTACAAGTTAGTATTTCGCATTCAGCATTATGGCCAGCAATAGTCAATGAAAGTGCAACTTCAGTCCCTAAATCTGGACACATGTGACTGCTATCCTAACACCTTTATAATTTCCAATCAGTCACCATAATCATGAATGCTCCTACAATTATGGAATTAGGAAACAAGTGTTCCACAAGGTGCCACAAATTAGTGGGCTGCCATTCAGACTTAAATCCAAAGAATAAATTGAAAACTATCACTGTCACCAAAAGTATCGCCTCATATCCCCCCTTGTAAAACCTCAGAGGATACTTATGAGTTTGCATGCTACAATGTAGAGCTCATACTCCAAATGAGATAATGACAAAGACAATGTTAGCTAGATTCTTTGTTCTATTCCCGCAGAAGAGCATGACAATGGAGGAGTATAAGGCAGAGTTTACTGTACTACTTATCCTTTCATTGGCCTGTAACTACAGTAGCCACTGTTCTACCACTCAACCATAGAGTAGTGTGACCATTTAAAAAAATGGCTTTGTATACCACATACTTTTGGTATACCGCTCCCAATGCACATGTGTCTTTGCAACTTAGTCACATCTGAATGTATTTTCACAAACGCAGTCCTTATCTACAAGGTCCAGGAATCAGTACATAAATCTAGCATATTCACTTCTCTCACCATTTTCCACAGGTGGATAACATGTTCCACTCTATAAAAACTAACATCTGGGCATATAGAGTTATACCTCACATCCACACACTGTCAACAAGAGAAATGCAACCAAATTTTGCCCCAAATGTTTAGCCATAACTGTACGTTTAGATAGTTATGAGGATATTATTCTACCACTTAGTTAATGCACTGCCATATAAATATATGCAGGAACTCTTACATACAATCTACCCTGAAATAATCAGCTTTTTGGACATCAAAAATGACATTCAGGTACTATCAGACAGAAAGATAAAGTCAAATACATTAGTAGGAGACTAGTCTTCACCAACAGACTTCTTACCTTTACCAAACAGCACCACACAGTAGTTCAACTACTCATTGAGGTGACTTTATTTATGTCCCGATCTGTTCAAACCTTGCACACCAAGCCATCCTAAAGCCAATTCCTTCCATCTTTCATCCCTTGCAAAGACTTGAATTCCCATGTCATACCATTGTACCGTTAGCAAACAGTCTCTGTTTTACCTTATGCATGCTGTTTCTCACACACCTGTAGATATAAAAACTTCCATGGCTTCATTTTAGAAACATCTTCAAAAATGCTTATTACTAGGTTTCCAAAAATACATATACACCTCATCCCCAAGGATGGTCATTCAACGCAAGCTGGCATTTGGCTACAATGTGCAAATGTGACCCTTAACACTACGCTGTTGTGACAAGCCTCTATACCACTTCAAGTTAACCAGCATCACAGAGGTCTACTCACACCACAACACTACTTGCAGCCGTAGCCAAAGCCACAGTCGCCTCACCACTATTGCAACAATAAACAGGCTTCCACTGACACACTGGATATCTCATTACTACACCACAAACACCTTACTTCTGGCCTCAAAGACCACTCCTTAAAATTAACATACATTTTGAAACTACAGCTGCAAAAAAATTTACAACTTCCAAAAACATGTAAAATAGTGCATCATTCACACAAAAGCCCTACCCTAAATACAGACACAGTACAACCAAATTTCAAAGTGCTCTCCATGCCCTATTGGCTTTATGTAAACCAGATTTAGCCATACTAACTGAAACTTAGCTCAGACCAGAACATCACGATAATAAGATTACACCCCATGGCTATAATACTATATGGAAAGACAGGACAGGAGAAAAAAGGAGGAGGCGTAGCCATACTGTTTCAAAATCATCTCACATTGGAACAGATTATCTGCAACTCTCAGCAAATAAATGATATTGAACTCATTGTTGCTAAATTAAAACTAAACTCTAGCAAACATATAGTTATAGCAGGTGCCTACATCCCACCAGGAAACAACATTTCCACTATGGAGAACCTGTTACACTGGATGTCTATCTCCCATCCACAAGAGACCATGCCCTTAGGAGATTTTAATATTGACTGGTCTAACTGTACCATATTCAATCCCTCTACCCATATTAATCTTCATGGGTTTACCCAAATCATAGACACCCCCACAAGAGTCGATAAGAAATCCAAACGTCAATCCATCTTAGATTGGATACTTCTGTCTGACCCCACCTTAGGCTGCCTACCAGACAATTTGAGTGATCACCAGCCAACCTACCTTATTAGGAATAAATCCCACCATAGTAACCAACCCATCCGTAGAATAGTTCACAACAAAAAGAACTTCAAAGCCAAGGACCTAAACAACGAACTAAAATACTGTAACTGGGCTCCCCTAAAACACCTACCCCTAAATGAAGCAGTAAATTACTTTAACCCAACCTTTCTCAAAATCCTAAACCATCATGCACCAACCTGAACCATCAGAGTTAAGACAAACTATGCCCCTTGGTTAACAAAAGAAACTAAAACCATAATGAAGGACAGAGCCTGGGCTCAATATCATAAACTTAAAACCACTACCTCAAAACAAAACTACTTAGCACTCCGGAACAAGTCTAAACAACTTATAAAACTCAATAAAACCAATTACTACAAGAAAAACACGTTCACAACCTCAGAAATTCTGGGCCTCAATAAATAAATTACTGCATCCAGGTAAAACCGGCACTCCCATACCCACAGTACCAACCGACAAAGAGGACACCCCCACACAATTCAACATTTATTTACCAAAACAGTCCTAGCTCTTTCTAACACCCTAAATAGCACCACCAGCCCTACACCTTCTCCAACCTCTACTAACCCTACTACACAACAGACTCCCTCTAGCTTTTCCTTGTCTCCAGCACCTACACAACTTATTATTAAACTCCTCAAAAAACTAAAACCTACCACTCTATCTGCTGAAAAACTTCCTGCTGATTTCCTTCAACTATCAGCTGAAATCATATCCTACCCCATGTCTATCCTCATAAATAGATCCATATCTAAATGCAGAGTAACTAACCTGTGGAAAATATATCATATTATTCCACTCCATAAAGTTGGCAACTCCCTTGAGCTCACCAACTACCACCCAATTGCAATGTTGTCACTAGAAAGAGTAGTACATTCACAACTAATGCAATACCTCCTAAAAATAACCTTATATCAACATCTCAACATGGCTTTCGACCCTTTCATAGTACCATGACAGCTCTAGTCTCATATACCAACATAGTCAACACCCATAGTTTCCTCTGTATTCTTAGACTTATCTAAAGCCTTTGATATGGTCAACCATAGCATGCTTCTCAAAACTCTATCTACCCTTAACCTAAACTCCCCCACTATATCATGGTTCAACAGCTATTTATCAGGCCGCCAACAAGCAATTCTTTGGCAGGACCAACTATCCTCCCTTCTACCTGTATCCATAGGAGTCCCTCAAGGTACCATACTTGGTCCTTTACTATTCTCCATATTTACAAAACAGATAGCTGCATCCTCTCCCTCTTCCTCTATAGTGCAATATGCAGATGACACCACTATCATATGCTCCACCCCAACCTTAAGCAAACTTCAAACAGTAACACAGCATAACTTTACTCTGGTTGAAGCATGGTTTTCTAGCATTAAACTTATAGTCAATCCCAAAAAAAAACAAAACTAATTCTCTTCAGTCCTGGTAGATCTCCTGCACTAAATAATGATTTCACCATAAACTCCAAGGATAATACCTCAATTACCTCAACAACACGCACTAAAATCCTAGGTGTAATAATCGATAACAATCTCAAGTTTGATGTACACATAGCCCAAACAATCAAAAAAATAAACAAAAAGCTTGGTCTCAAGTATAGGAACAAGCAATTCATGACCAATTATACCAAAGCCACTATTGCAAGAACGCACCTGTTATCCACCCTACTGTATACCTCCCCAATCCTGACTAATCTTTTCCACAGCGAACAAAACAAAATGGCATCTGGCTATAGCAAGATTGCCAAGTTTGCTACAGGTGCCTCTAATAAATCCCATCACAGTCTTTCCCTCAAACAGCTCAACTGGCTTGATTTGCCCCAACTACTTCTTACTACTCAACTCTCCACAGCCCACAAACTGTACTACCTCCCTGACAAAACTCCTACACTACAGGATCTAATACAACCCTGCACTACCACCCGAGCCTTAAGATCAACAGACCGAAATCTCATAAATGTCATCAAACATAAGAATGAAGCGGGTAAAATTCTCTTTGGCTGTACAATAGCAAAAATCTGGAACTCAGTCCCAAATCACATAACCTCTACAAGCTCTGCTTCACTATTTAAGAAACTACTCAAAACCCACTATTTTAAGAATCGGCTGTGCACATGTGACTCCCCAGGCTAATCCACTACATTGCAGTGTTGCAAGGATTCTGCCAAAGATCGCCTATAAGTTTCTAACCTCTGAATACTTATTCTTACCAAACAATGGTCTATTCTGATGGCATTGATGTATATGTCTATGAAGAAATGTTACATTTTATTCTGATGCTATTGATTTATATGTCTATGAAGAAATGTTAAATATGTCCTTATATGTTTAATTGTATGCCTTAAGAGTACAGTTATGTATTTTATAAAATGTTTTTGTTGCATTGTTTTAAGTGGAGCTTTTCTCCCCGGGTCACCACTGAAAATGGACCTGAGTCCAGTCGGACTTTCACGGTCATTAAATGTAAAATAAAATAATATAAATAAATAAATAAAGTGTTCTTCAATATTTTGACATCAAATTCAACACATACCAATTTTCTGTTTGGTCTTATAACTAAATTCATACAGATCAAAATGTATTTTACCCTTTTTAACACAGCAAACTAATATATACAACATGTAGATAAATCCTAGTATATGTCTACTTTGAGCTCTAATATGTAGTGAAATGAAAATTCTGAAATGTATTTTTGCTTATCTTTTACAAGTACTTACCACAAATTCCTTCCCCTTACACAATCAGTCTCTTATCCCTGGGCACCAAATTGTAAAGAAATATTTCTGCTGACCTAGCACATATAGTGACGTGCACATAGACTTCCTAAACTGCATCAGAAAGGATGCTGAGACCACCACTCACCAATGGCAATACCAATGGCACAGTAAATGATGTGAATAAGCAAAATGCTGACAGAGCAGCTTGCACTGTGACATATACAACTGCAATCATATGTCTCATTACTGGGTGTTATTCAACTGTTCTTTCAGCTATTCACTTAATGAAATGTCTGTACATTCATGCCACCCATAGTCACATGTGCACCGACTTCCTCGAGTGCATCCAAGTGGTGCTGATGCCACTCACCAATGCCAATAACAAAGCACATGGAGGTAATTTAAACTGCTCCTTTGGTAACATCAATGTAATTAGGTTGTTCAAGCCACTTATAAAGGGCAAAGTACAAAGGAAGTGATGTATAGCTTTTTTATTCCTGTTAAGAAAATCTTCTTAAACCATTTAATATAAGCAATGGCCACCCAGTTTATAAACTTGTATAAACACAGTTACAATTTTATTTTCACACTGTTTTACATCATTTGTAATCCTTTATTGAAATGTTTCAGAGCATCTTAATCAAACCTGACCTGGCCCATTTACATACCACATTAGAGCTCATGAAGAATGATATTAACAGATCTGGGAGGTGATGACTGATGTATTTTAGACACAAATGAGGGACACGGCGGGGAATTTCTTTCAGGATATGGCACAAGCTATGTGGGACTCATTCAAGAGAATACTCAGAGATATCATTTGCGTTGTTCATCCCCATCAGGGCTGGCCCTCAAGACCGTAGGTATTCTCTGTGTGATCCACTTGTGCAATGCTGCCACCATGGTGTTTGCCATATAATTGATTGGACTGTATAGACACACTTGTGCATGCATAGCATGCTGCCATGCTTATGTGATACACAACAAAATGTACACTACAGATGTTGTGTCACCTGACATCTGTAGTCTACATTTTGCTGTGTATCACATAAGCATGGCAGAGTGCATGACACACATTACCACATTAGACATTCAGTCAACATGCTGCTCTCCATAAGTTTCTCCACTTGGTGCATACATTGTTCCTATCAACAGGTGTAGATGTCATTACATGTGTGTGTAACTGTGCACACCTATTCATGCAGTACAACATATTGTTGTTATGGCCAATCTACTGTGGCCCTGTATGCCACAGTTATGTATTTTGTAGTTAACATGCTGCTACTGCTGCAAGAGTTCCACTGTACACATGTGTGGCATTAACAGCAATTGGCAAACAACATTTTGCCCATACTCCACAAATAGCACAGTGGTATGGGTATGTTTTGTGGGTTGCCATGTCAGGAATGATGAACAGCTGGAAATGTCCTTGCCCCTGTGTTTTGGATGACACTTGTTCCGTCACATTGGTGTGCTGGCTTTGTGTGTGGCATGTACTGTTAATGATGGTGCCATGTTGTATTATATAAATGTGTCTGCTCTATATGGGCAGTCCTACTTTACTGAATGCATGGACCATCATTGTACTGTTCACATTGTTCATGTATAGACCCTGGTACTGCTGATTTATATAGTAACATTAATGCATGTCTTTTTTGGCCTACTTTACATTTCCACATCCTTATTCACATAAATTTGCATATTTGGGCAAATGGTGTACATATGCACTGATTTATGTAGTACATCTCTGCACATATTCCGATCCAAAGAGAAACACCATCATACCTTGGAACTGTGAGCAGTTATTGAGTTCATGTTAATGTGCTCGACTGTTGTTCACAGGACTGTCCTTTGTTCAGTCATACCCATGGTAAGTGATATATATTGCTTATCAATCAGCTTATTACAGTGAAGAAAGTGCCTTTTGTTTTTATTTTTTTGTTAGTTTGTTTTTTGCTGTTCACTTGAGGGAGTGGGACACTGGTTTATAGTACCAGCCTACGGCACTGGTTGAACCAGCTGTATTTCTGGGCATGACAGTATATATGTGTATGTGATACTGATTCTTAGCTTGTTTATCTATGCCTCTTGCTGTTAGGTGACTGTACAATACTGTGAGTGAGTGATTTATGCATGTTCATTTTTGTTGATGTCGGCAATGCAGTCTGCCCATGTGACATACATTGGTCATTCCCTACAATGCAGTTTGAGTTGACTTCAACACCACCCTATGTGGTGTACACATGCATCTGCAATGTGTCCACTTACATAGTGTTGTCCTGTTTTATCATTTGCCTATGTAGCTTTGCTGCCATTTCCTCCTTGATGTTGGCCTGTGTTGTCCACCTCCCTTACCCCTTTGTAGATTTGGCATATATCTTGCACATATGCATTGCATATGTTCACCTTCCTTGGAATTCTTGTCCATCTTAATGTAGTTGTTTTGTCTTGTGCCAACCCTATGGGCATTAATCAGATGCAGGACATATGCACACAAGCTGCTGACTATTTTAACCTGTGTACTTTGTCAAGCTTACAGTGCACAACCTGATAGTTGTTACATAGCATTAATCATAGGTTTCAGAATATATGTTATTATTACATACCATTGGTGTGTATGTGTATTAACACTGCTTTCCAATAGTTTTCTGTTATGCCAGTGAAAGCCATACATATATGTCTATACCTGTATGTTGCCTTTGACGTGGCATATGTCTGTGACTTATGCATTCCATTAAGCATCAGTTTTGGTTGTGTACACTTAACTGTGTAAGTAGCAGCCATTGTGTTACTTTGCTACATTACTGCTGTTTAGCATTGTGCTTGGTTGTTTGCCTTCAGATGCATGGTCAGAAGTTCTCTTCTGTCCTCTGCTGGTATTGTCTAGTATTCCATGGGCTGTATTTGCACATCTGTGATGTTGCTTGGCTTACACTTGCACTTCTGATAGACTACTTGGGTATTGGATTCAATATCCAATGTCTACTGTGGTCCCTATTTATTACCCTACAACACACAACTGCCATCGGTCATACACATCCAGGTATGACTACCACACAGTTTGCAACGTGTCATAATGTAATAGTGTGTAGGTACTTATGTAATTCTGCATTTCATCATGGCTGGTATGCATTCCCACCCTATTTGTCAACTTTTCATTACACACGTTGTAGAGTGTGCAGCCTGTGTACCTTACCTTTCCTTTCCTTACTTTTTATTTCTGACCTTTGTGTGTCATGTCTTGTGATATTTGTTATATGTGTATGCCTGCTGTATTGCACTTCTCTTTCTCTATCCATGTCTTTTCCTTTCCTTCTATTCGCCAAAAAACAAAAAATGGAGGCTATTCCCCCCCAAAAAAAAAAAATTGCCCTCGCCTCTCTGACTGCCCCTCAAATTTTCCTATTCTAACATAGTTCTTGCATATCCTTCTTTTTCACCCATCCCCCACATCTGCTTTTCTGTCACCCTGTTTCTTTTGGGTGTGTGCATTACCTGTGCTCCACACACATGTCTTACACCCATTGTTAGCTTCTGTTAGCTCTGCTGAAGTGGCTGTGATTGCTCTTCTCCTTTATTAATTTTTTGTGATTGCCCTTCTCTTTTATTAATTTTTTGTGATTGCCCTTCTCCTTTATTCATTTTTTGTGATTGCCCTTCTCCTTTATTCATTTTTTGTGATTGCCCTTCTCCTTTATTCATTTTTTGTGATTGCCCTTCTCCTTTATTCATTTTTTTACTTTGGAAATTTCACAGATTCCATCAGCATCTGTAATTTCCAGCAAGTATATTTTATTAGTATATGACTTACGGAAACATCCGGTTTGTCTCTGGGCTTACTGGAGAGATTGCTGAGGATATGTATTACGTACAAATGTTATGCAGCATGCATTGGGTTAATATAATTTCCATAACTTTGTTAATGTAACTCAAGCTTTGTGAGACAGTTTTCATGAATTATGGAGCAGCTGTGACTGCTAGACTGCGCCAATACTGCTGCTCAACTCTGTTATGTGTCGAGAAATTCTAAGTTCACTGAGGCATATCTGCATATTACAGGCTTATCCGTACATTTTGCAGTGATATCAGCAAAATGCACCAGATTCTATAAATGTTACGGATTCCAGCCCTTTATATATCATGGTTAAGTAAGGATAGGGATTTTTCCTTTTTCTTCACAGCTGTACAATCATGGAGTTAGTATATTTAATGGTATGTGGGGTCCAGCCCCTATGTGAGCAGTACAGTGAGGTTTGGTCCCCTGTAAACCATTTTTTAAATATGTACCATAAGGTTTAGACCAATTGGGACTCAATCAGTTAGTTACAGTTGCTACAGTCCCAACTACTTATGTATACAATCATTTGACAAACACTTGCTAACACATACTCAACATAGGTTTAGATTTGGCTATAGTACTCAGTATGCAATACTAAAGCTTGTTGACTACGTAGCAGCCAAAATGAAAATGGACTCATGTCAGCTGCAATCTTCCTAAATTTCTGCAAAGCTTCTGATGTAGTTAATCACTACCTGGTACTATCAATGCTAAAGAACCTGGAATGTTCAACAATAGTTCTTTCCTGGTTTTCAAGCTATTTTAAAAACTGAATCTTCGCAGTACAATGGCAGGACAAACTATTCCACACATTCATTTCCAACATTAGAGTACCTCTGGTATTCATACTGGGGCCCCTACTATTTAATATTATTACTCACAAGATACACCTGCACATAAATGGGGTTCACACAATTTAGTATGCAGATGACTCAACCCTACTTACATTCATCTGAAGACTGTGAAACCCTCATATCTAAACTAGAGGAATAGCCTTCTGAAAGTAAACTAATTCAAAATGAAAAAGAAGACCGAAACTAATAACATTTCAAAAATAACAAAATGAACCCAGCACTTAACTACTGGTTCTATCAATTATAAGGTCTTCTGGAACCACTGATTCAATACAATAGAAATATCTAAGAAGGAATATTGACTACAAAATGATATTATACAATAATCGTGATTAAGAACTTGAAGCCTTGTACAGACTCAATAATTATCTATTCTCTTACACAAAGAGAAAAATTGCTGAAACCAGAGCCAGATCATGATGCCTTAGGCAGGGTAATAGATACGGGCAACCACAGCACCCCCTTTGCAGCAGCCCCCAGCCATTCCAATGTCCCATTACTTGTTTATTTCTCCCCAGTTACGATAAACACTGTTCAAACCTGTCAGTGTGCATATTATTTTCTTCTTTACTTCTATAAAGATTACAGATATTTGAATTTAATTTAAAAATTGTATTTCAAATTTTATAGCACAAACACTGATTGCCATTTGCTAAACAAACAATGCAGTCTCACAATAAAAACAGACTTGGCATGAACAGTAAACTTCTCTCCCCTTGAAACTGACATTCATTAAAACAGCATTGAAACTCACATTTGAAGAAAATGCATCTGGCCAGTGGCAGATTAAGTTTACCTTTGGGCTGTTTTCAAACCATGGGCTCTGTGAAGTCCCTCCTCTGGACCAGTAATCATGGAGCCTCAATCATCACCACTAACACCAGTGAGGGACGTTCACTTGAATCAAAAATAGATACATGCAGTATTTCCAGATGCAGCTCTCTGCACCAAGCATGATTTCCCTTAAGAGCACACAGAGAACACACTCCCATCCTGTGGCTGGGTTTCTCTCTCTCTCACCAGGCCCCAAATAAGACTCCACAGTGATCATAGCTGTAGAGTTGAGTCCTCAACCGAGTGCTCCAAGCCAAGTCCTCCGCCACCCTCTCTGTGAAACAGTATTCTGCATCCCTGCTCCAAGTAGCTGACACACACACACACACACACACACACACACACACACACACACACACACACACACACCTGGGAAAGGCTGGCACATATTTACCAGCTATGCCCCCTCTGCCCAGACTATAAAGTAGTTACTGCTACCAGAACACTCCAAAGCCAGCTACTCTAAGGCTCTTACAAGGGTTTCCAATCATATTGAGTAAAATTAATACTAATACAAATGGTAGTGTTTGACCAATGCACCATGGCTTTCAGAAGTGGCCACAGCATCACCAAATAGTACTTTCAAAGGTTAAAAAATTCTCTAAAAGACTGGCAGCAATGACAATTTTAAATATATTTAATAATAAAAGAACATGAAAATACTAAATATCTATTTACAATAAACACCAGAGTTTCAGTCAGACACAGGAAATATTAAATATAGCACAGATGGAAAGGTTCACACAGATACAGAAAGTTATCACTTAACTAATCCCTCTATACTTTCCTGACTGATCTAAAGAATTACTGTCCCCTAGTTTACTTACTAGAGCAAGTCAAGATGAAGTGGGTGAGTGATCCTTTTTGTCAGGTTTCACAAACAGACTGCCCTGAGACTTCTGTCTCATCTATTATTAAAACATAATTTCAGTGCTGAATTACAGAATGACATAACATACATCTGGTCATCTGACTCTGGTTCCCACATTACCTCCTTTACTAGAAACTGAACCAGAATCTATGACATATGTGTCACCATGCACACACATAGATCTTTGCTAAAATGTGTTATAGTATCTGGAAGCTATAAAACTATTTCAAAAACTTCCACTCTTCCAGGGTAGAAATTAGTTCACCCCTAAGGACAATACAGTAGGATTCCTAGTCCTGGTTTTCATAGACATTTTGTCTCTGGCTGCAATCAGAACTTTAAAATACAATCTTCATGGCCTAAACCAAGTAATTTAATTTCAGTCTATTTTTTAAAGTAAACTGGACTGAGATTAACCTCTCCTCTTCAAACATCCTCTGTTATAATACATTAATTTCAACAGTTACAATACAGTCTGACATACAGGTATATTTCATTTCTGTCCAGCAGGACCCACTGTTGGTACATTTTAACACAAGCAGCTTTACAAATTCATTCTCAACACAAGCATCTGTACAAATCAGTTTGAGATACAATTGACATATATATTTTTTATAAAACTCCAGCTAGCTATGCTGGGATATATCACACATCAACTGCCCTACTTCTCCTGGCATAGCTAGCAATACCTCACATCATCACAGGCTCCTTGCATACATTTTTAGGTCCATGCATGCATACACACATGCATTCTTTGCTTCACCTTCATGATCTTACTAAATTGTATTAAATTATATTCTTTGTAGCATAGAGCACACTTAGAATGTGTTTTAAAATGGTAGATTTGAACATTTTTCCAGTAAGCAATGAAACAAAATGTATGAATAAATAATGACAAAACTACCCATTTCAGCAAATTTCAACCATAAAATGCCACTCAGATTTCTGTCATTACAGTATATTAATATCAGCCAAGATGCACAATCTCTGCAGTAAAAGTCATCTGAATAATTCCACATTGAAGAGAGCTGTAACTAATGAAAAGGTTGCTACTGGCAAATAACTTTACATTTCAGTGTTTCATCTACAAATCCAGTGCCTGCTGCCTTGAAGAATTAATTGCCTATGTTACATTAACAAAAAGTTGGTAAGCTGAAATATTGCAGTAGGAAATGAGTGACAAACTGACAACAAGTTCATAGTTACAAGTCATCTCATCCAATAGAGAACACAGTCAGGAGTACAATACCCCCATCCCCTGTTAAAGAGCATCACAGTATCAGCAATCCATCCACATGGTGTGAGAGTAGAGCTCACAGCCTTCTGCATTAAAGATGAGATATGCTACCTGTTGTGCTACTAACACTTCCTTTAAAATTGTTGAAATTCACAAACATCAACTACAACCTGTAAAATCCACAGTAAAAAGTGTCAGGACCCAGAAACAGCAACTGATCCAACTTTATTCACTAAAACAACCATGATTAGCACTTTCATCTGTAATAAACAAACTTCATCAGATGAGATTCACTTGAATAGTCCACCATATTTAAAATGCACCCTATCATGTGGCTTCCAATGTTTCACATTTAAAGAGCCCACACACAATTATAAGCATCATAAAATACATTGTAAAATACATCACATAATACTAACAGAACCACTTAAAAGCATACTTAAAAAAGATGAAAAAAATGACTAAACAGACATTAAAATAATTAACAAATATATATATATATATATATATATATATATATATATATATATATATATATATATGTAAAAACACTCATCTCTAAAAAGCTTTAAACTTTAAAACTGGCTGAACAGGTATCAACTCATTTAAGCCTGGACTCACACTTGCATTACATTTAAATTGCCACAGCAGTTCTTTTATGTCCAAATGCAACCCCACAAAGGACCACAACTTAGATTTTTAATCAACTTCTCCAAAACAATTAATTTAAAACAATGTGTAGGATGCAATTTAGTGTGCCTAGCCAAAGCATTTGTTTGTTGTGCTTTAGAAATGGCATACACATTCTCTTATCCTGTCTTTTAATGCCCTTTCTGTCCTGCCCACATAAAATGCAGTGCAAGACTCTCCTAGGCTGCATACACTACTCTTTTTGTATTAGAGTAATAATTAACTTGCATTTGATACAACTTCCCATTGATAACAAATGCCTGCGTACATTTTATATAGGGGCAGGCTCTACAAAACCCACATCTTTTCATGGTAAAATCTTGATTGTCCGTGGAAGAATTAACAGGCATTTACAAGAAATCTTTTAAGTTTTTACCTCTCCTGAAAATTATTGTTGGCTTGTCTCCTAACTTGCTAGCCAACTCATGATCTTCCCTAATAATTACCCTAATTTTCATGATTATTCTGCTAACTTCTGCTTGTTCTAACAAAAAAGTGGTGATAAAGGAAGTCTTGTACTTATCAATCAGAGCTTAACAGTTCCATTTATTTGAGTCATTAATTCACATACCCCATTAAATGATTACTCTCCCAGCCTACTTGAGGGTATCAACTATGGCTTTAAAATAGGCACATATACATTGTTCTGTCATCTTTTTTAAGTATGTTATTAAGTGGTTCTGTTAGTATTATGTGATGTATTTTACAATGTATTTTACAATGCTTATAATTGTGTGTGGGCTCTTTAAATGTGAAACATTGGAAGTCACATGATGATGGGGTGTGTTTTAAATATGGTGGACTATTCAAGTGAATCTCATCTGAAGAAGTTTGTTTATTATAGATGAAAGCGCTAGTCATGGTTGTTTTAATGAATAAAGTTGGATCAGTTGCCATTTCTGGGTCCTGCCGCTTTTTACTGTGGATTTTAAAGTTTGTGGTTGGTGTTTGTGAATTTCAATAGTTTGTTTGCTTCTGGTCTGTTCAGCATGGCATCAGGAGTGGCTACTAGATCACACCCCTTGTTTTCAGAACCAGATTTGGAAGGGCTTAACATATCAGTGCTCAATCTCACTGCACTGGTTCAACAATTGTCAGTGAGGCTGGATTCACTACAAGCAGGTGGCAGTCAAGTGAATGTTGTGAATGAAGCTTCTGGTGGTTTGTATCCCATTTTTAACAAATCAGAACAGAACAAAAAGACTGTTCCTGCTAGGAATATGAGTAGTGATTTGTTGCAAGTGAATGAGTGCATGGACAGCACTTGTCTGGTACCAGATATGGTGAATTGGCTACAGCAGAGATTTTCATTTGGTGTGGAAATGCAACCAGATATGAGAAATAATAGTTTGTCCAACCTGCTGGATAAATTTGAATACAAAATGGGTAAAGTTCGTAAGTTACAGCTAGAAAAATGAGTATTTATTACAGTCTGTCCACTTGAAACTAGTCCCTAAAGGACTTAGAATATGGAAATTCCCGACTGGGCCGGTTTCCAGCTCTTCATTTCACAAAGAATTGCTGCTAGTATTTGATAAACAAGGTTGTGAAATATTGGAATTAATGATGAAACATAACAACTTGGAAATTGACATCCTGTTGAAGGATGGGAACACATTAAATAGCCATATTATGGAGCATATGGACGATTCTTCCCATAAAGGTCAGTATGCCAAGGTTTTTCATGATGTGGATCAGCAGTGTTCTATTGTTTTGGAGAGAAAGAGATGGAAGTTGGAGAGGGATTGGTTGGAATATCAGAATGGGAAAGCCTACCCACAGCCCCAATATTCTCAACAGTGGGGGGGAGGGGATTTCGTAAAACATATGATGAGTATCCACCTAACCAAGCTGGCTTTAGTAACAACAATGATAAGCAGGATTTGTTGGAAGATGAGATTTCTGACCCCCCCCCCTTGAGGAGTACAATCACCAGCCTCAAGGAGGTCGGAGAGACTCAAGGGAAGAAATCAGCAACAGCAGTAGAGACAGTCATGGCAGAACTACAGGCAGGGGCCCTGGAAGAAGAACAAGGGTTGGCAGCAGGTATGGAATTAAATATGAGTATAAATTAGCAGTTTTTTGAGACTGAAATAGAATATTCATTTCAGGTGGTAACCAACCAAGCAGGGGAGTTCAAGATGTATAATTACAGTGGGCATGTGGTAAATGAGAATTTTGCAGAACTGTTATCAAAAAGCATGTCTTTTGTTTTCACAAAATGATCTAATTTGTCCGAGACTTTGGTGGACTTAAGAATTTACTAGGAAATTGAACCTGGCTCTGAAATATGGGAATCAAGCTGAGTCAGGCAAATTGCCTAAGAGTGCCTAGTATATTTAGCCCCCCCCCACCAGCATCCACTCTTGAACATCTACAAGTGAATGTGCAACTTACACTTAAGACATGGCTTGGGTTATAGAAGACAAAGAGGTCCCCATAACATCCAAGGGGAGGAGTTACAGGCCATTAGCAGTCTAAAAGCACAAGGCATCCAGTTCATGAAACCGGATAAAAGGGGAGGGTTAGTTTTGATGAGCAATGTTATTTGCACCAGTAAAATGTATGACATCTTGTTCCAGGATTCATATTCCCAGGTGTCAAAAAATGAGGTGCACATGGCCTATAGTAGAATTTAATCTACCCTTTTTTACATGTTTATGCAGGGTCGAATTTAGAAGGAAGAATATGAGTATCTGTGTATTAAAGAAGCTGTTATCCCCACAATGCTTGGAGTCCCTAAGCTCCACAAGGGCATAGTTAATCCACCATTTCGTCCAATTGTGGATGTCAGGAATTCCATCACATCAGCTATTGCAAAGTACTTGTACTTTAAGGTGAAACCATGTGTTCAAGCAGTGAGGCACCAGGTAAAAGATTATTGGCTATTTTTACAGATGTGTAATGATTTGGTGACACTTACTCATAGCCTGGTTGTTACCACTGATGTAAAAGATCTGTATTCAGTGATCCTACATGATGTGGGACTGGAATGGTTTGCAGACTTTTTACATTTTCATCCAGATTCGGATCAAGATAAAATTAATTTGCTTTGTGATCTTAGGGAACAGGCTTTGTACAACTACATATTTTTTGAAAACCAGTTTTTTTCTGCAAACAAAAGGTATGGTCATGGGTGCAGCTTGTGGGGTCATCTATGCCAAAGTGGTTATGACTACCTGGGAGGAGAAGTTTTTGTTTAACAGTAGATTCAAAGAATCCTGAACCATGTACACTAGGTATGTATCAGGATGACTTTTTTCTCATATGGACAGGGCACCAGGTGACAATTTCAAGTTTCAAGGAATACATCAACAGCTGTACTGGTTTTCTAAAATTTGTGTTTGAGATGAATGACCAAGCCATTGCCAATCTGGATATGGCACTTAGAAAGGACACTGATGGGTGTTTGGTGTCTAAAATATATAGGAAGCCCACATATTCAAATGTTCTTTTCCATTTTGGAAGTTATCACCCTCTCCAGCAGAAAAAGGCAGTCTTAAAAGGACAGTTGATTTGGGCAGCATGAATGACATCATCATATGACTTTGCGGAAGAATGTTTTTTGTTAAAATCCAGGTTTTTGGGACTTGGATATCCTGAAGCCTTTGTTGATTCATCTGTAGACAAAGTCATGATTAAAAAAACAGAACAATGTATATGCTCCTATTTTAAAGCCACAGTTGACACCTCCAAGTAGGCTGGGGGAGTCATCATTTAATGGGGGAAGTGAAGTAATGACTCACATAAGTGGAACTGTTTCAGCTCTGATTAATAAGTACAAGAGTTCCTTTTTCACCACTTTTTCATTAGACCAAGTAGAAGTTAGAAGAACAATCATGAAAAATGGGGTAATTATTAGAGAAGATCATGAGTTGGCTAGCAAGTTAGGAGACAAGCCAACAATAATTTTCAGGAGAGGTAAAAACTTAAAAGATTTCCTGGAAATGCCTGTTAATTCTTCCTCAGATGATAAAGATTTTACAACGAAAAGGTGTGGGTTTTGTAGAGCCTACCCCTATACCAAATGTACCAAGGCATTTGTTATGCAAGGTAATTATAACTGTAATACAAAAAGAGTGGTGTATGCAGCCTATATGAGTCTTGCACCGCCTTTTATGTAGGCAGGACAGAAAGAGCATTAAAAGACAGGATAAGAGAACATGTGTATGCCATTTCTAATCCACAAAAAAATAGATGCGTTGGCTAGGCACACTAAACTGCATCCTACACATTGTTTTAAATTCATTGTTTTGGAGAAGGTGATTGAAAATCCAAGTTGTGGTCCTTTGGGGGTTGCATTTGGACAAAAAACAACTGCTGTGGCAATTGAAATGAATACAAGTTTGAGTCCAGGCTTAAATGAGTTGATATGTGTTCAGCCAGTTTTAAAGCTTAACGCTTTTCAGAGATGAATGCTTTTACATATATATATATATATATATATATATATATATATAGATTCATAGGTTCATAGGTGTGTACTAGGCTGATGGCCCTGGTGCCTTTACAAGCCTCACCATAGGATTACCCTGGCATTGTGCCACCTGACCTTAGTTCCCAGTACCTCTGTCAAGTAGAGCCACTGGAGTTATCCCTGGGGTGAATTTTCTATTTCCCATCCACTCATCAAGATTTTGCTTGAAGAGGGTCAGCAAGATGCCCTGCTTGACATGTATGGTAAGTCTATTCCATAGCATGGGCATTCTTTGGGATATGAACCTGTCCCACCAGTACGTTCTGTTGATTGTGGTAATGAGGTTGAGGTCTCTGGAGATTGTGGTGCACCGGGATTGGGATTTCTTTAGATGTAGCATTTCTAACAGAGCTGGGTCAGACATAGTTTTGTAAGTCAAACAGAGAACACCTCTAAGTAGGCAATATGAGACAGAGAATAGTTGGAGTTTTTTGAGTCTGTCCATATAGGACAAGTGTTTAAGGCCTAGGATCCTCTTTGTGAGGTACTTTTCTGGCCTCTCCAGTTCAGGTAGTGAGGTACATGCCAAATGGGGATTGTACTTGATGATTGGGCTTAATGAGGAAAGAGAGGAGAGACAATGACCTCTTCTGTTTTTAACCTGTGCGGCAGTAATACTGGGTGCCTGGCAATCTAAAGGTATTGTGATTGGTCCTTCGGGGGGAGAGAGGGGTAAAGTTGGCACTGAATCTGTCGTCCACTATATTGGCAATATCTGTTGGCTCGGTATAGGCGGTACCATCATGCAGTAGCTCAGAGCAAATCTGGGTATTGCCGTGGAGATTCTTTACATAACTGTAGAAGGCCTTGTGATTGTCTTTACTATCTGCTGCCATTCTGTTTTCATAGCTAGCTTTAGAGGATTTGATGAGGGATCTCAAGTTTTTGTTGAGGCTGATAAGGGAGTTTTTCCCATCTTGGGACTTCACTTTATTCCATATCAGTTTCCTCCATCTGTTGTAGAGTTTGTTTACGGCAGAGGACCACCAGATTGGCTTCCTTTTTTTGGAGAAGAGAGTCTTAGTTCTATTGGGTATGGCGAGATCCATGCATTTGTGTACGTGTTTGTACAGTGCACTAGTGTATGATTCGGCAGTCATGCAAATATTCTCCATTTGTATGGGTTCCGTGAAGTTAGCCACCTCTGTTTTTAGGAGCCCAAAGTTAGCTTTGGAGAAGTTTTTCATGGTAGTTACCTTTGCGGGGAGGAGGGGGGGGTTGGATTTCCAAGGTGATTAGTTTGTGGCCGAATCTAACCAGGGAGAACCTGACTATTGTTATAGAGCAATAATCTCCCATGTTAGTAATGATCAGGTCAAGGATGTTGTTACCTCTAGTGGGGTTAAGAACGAGCAGATCCAGGGCATTGGAATTAATGAACTCCAGGAAACATTGGGCAAGTGTATTGATACATGAGTAGTTTTCCCAGTTAATGTAGGGGTAGTTGAAGTCACCTAGTATGAGAGTGTTAGGTTGGACCCTAATATTCTCAAGGGTGCTTAGGAAGTGGAGTGTGAGTCAGGAGACATGGTTGGGGACCTATAGCAGGCTACAACCTGGATCATTGTCTTACCCAATGTTAGCTGCACCTGAAGTATCTCTGATGCATTATGTTAGGCTACCAGTCTGGAGGTGTGTGCATCCTTTATGAATATGGAAACACCACTGCCTTTGGACCTTCAGTCCAAGTTCTGGGGCCAGAAGGTGTGGAAAGAGCTATAGCCTGGCAGTGTAGGGGTGCTTTCTGCTGCCTTGAACCAGGTCTCTGTTACAGCACAAATGTCGATGTTCTTCATTTTATGGAGTGCTTCAAGCGAGTGAATTTTGAGATTTAGACTTCTAACGTTGAGCAGCATGACCCTCAGATCGCATTTGTTTGTAGCTGTTACAGTGGTAATTTGGTCTTTGGAACACTACCTAAAAAAGACACTATAGGGGTGGCAAGAGCCTTGGCCAGTTTCCAGAAGTCCAGGGGTGACAGATGCAGGACATCTCTGGCAAAGCATTAAGGTTTGTTAATCATGTCATCCCAGGCAGACAGATACTGGATCCCCTTAGAATGACACCAGAAATTTAGCCAATTGTTGAAATCAATCATTTTCTGCTTGTATTGTGGTATCATTCTGGGTGATGGTGGGATGATACTCAGGGCTAGGGTCATACCTGCCTGGGCTACATAATCCGAGAGCTCCTCCATGTCTCTTTTCATGTAGTCCAGGGAGGTACGTCTCAGGTCATTCACACCCACATGTACAATGACTGAGTCATATTTGTACGTGTTGTTGAGGGGCCTGAGTGTGTGTGTTATGTGGTGGATCTTGGCACCTGACAGGCACCTGGCTGTTACTTTCTCCTTATTCAACCTAGTGAGTGGGACATCAGTGTGCCTCACTATCGAGTCACCTATGACTAGTGTGTTGGGCATGCTGTTTTGCCTTAGGGGTTTTGGTTGAGTGGCACACTGTTTAGGAGAGTTATGTGTCTCATGATTAGTGTTGTGTTGTGGTGGTTGAGTGTGTTTCTGCTTTGGAGGTCTCTGCTGTTTGGGTAGATTGTTATTGAGAGCCTCCACGAAAGTGGGTGTGTGGTTTGTGTTTTTATGTGAAAGCAGTGCTGGTGTGTGTTCTGGAGGTCTATGTGTTCCATGTGGTGTGGTGCAAGTGTTGTCCTTCACCTCTTGACCAGCTATTCTGGTCTTGGCTGGAGAGTGTGTGGCTTCCAATTTGGATATATAAGTGCATCTCTCACAAGTCTGAGTGCTGGGAGGTAAGAGGAGAGGGTTGTCGGTGTACATGAGGCAGTTGCTACATTGCCTCAGGATGCCCAGGTTCACGAGGTTAATAGGAGAAAGCACAGGGAACTGCCCTTTAGACATGCCTGGGGGGTGGGCATTAATAATAAGTACTGGATCTGTTTCCTTGTAGAACATTTAGTGCTGGTAGCACTTTTGTGTGCTACAATAATTGCTACAAGAAGTCTGGTAAAGTGCTTGACTAATAAGCTAGTAAAAGTGCAGGAGAGGAGAGAACATGTAGATCTAAGGGAAAACTTGAAAAGCAGACTTTGGCACCGCTCAGATGCTTACAAACAGTTCTGGATACAGCAAGTCGGTATCTGGACAGGACTAGTTACAGGAAAGGCAGGAAACAAGCGCAAAAGTGGGCTTTTAAACTAGAAAGTTGAGAGAGATAGAAAAACTGCCTAAACGTCCAATAAACTATAATTTCTGGGCCAGAAACCACTCAGCTTATGGTAGATAGGCTACCTAGTGCTTATCACTCCTACTGATAAGTTAGAAGGCTTCCCCCTATCACAGAAAGTCTTTGGGGCTCAGAAGCTTACAAACAGTCCTGGATACAGCAAATCTGTAACTGGACTAGACTAGTTATAGGAAAGGCAGGAAAAACAGCACTAAAAACAATTCAAGTGCAATGCAAGCTAGCACACGAGTGTGTAGCAATATTAGAGCAAATACAGTTTAAATAAATGCAATTTATTCAAATTGTATTCTGAATTTAATTCATTTATTTCTTTTATTCAACTCTGAACAGTTAAAAAGTGCCAAAAATATACTTGTCAGCTGAGAAGCACACTCAGTCAGAACACAAGGAGATTCTAGCAAAACTTTTTTTTTTTAGTAAAGTGGAAAGGAAGAAAGCAGGAACATAAGATAATTCAAGGTTAAGAACCTAAGTGAGTTGGCCTTGTCAAATGTTCTCTCTGTATTAGGTAGAATGAGCTAATGACATCAGACTGGGAGGAGTGTCACAGATCAAATTTACAGTATGGGCGGGCAACTGCAAAGCCATCAACTATTACAGCTACTAGCTGTAGCCACTAAACCGTTAAATGAAAATTTTAAGCAGATAAAGGAGCAACGAGACTCTAGATAATGCTTTTAACTGCAAACCAATCAGTTATATGATACCTGGCTAGAACACAGAAACCTCACAAAAAATGTACAGAAAAGCACAGTTAGAGCACTCACAAATAGAAAATACAACTCTCAGTATGAAAAAGCAGTTTACAGTTAAGTAATTCAGTAAAAATGTAATTAGAGTAATGAAACAGTATCTAGTAATGAAAAATACAGATAAAACAGTATAAAACAGTATTCTAGTTGCTGCATATGCCTCATCAAGTACATACCGAATGGAGCATTGTACAATATGATTGGTCTGATAAGGCTGGACTACAGTGGGATAATGACCTCTTTGGACTGCAAGATCTTCGTTACAACCATAAGATGTGCATTGACTGTTTGCATCCCATTCAGCCAGAAACTGATACAGTAATTATATTCCTTGCAGTACCATTTAACAGAAGTGAACACAAATTCCCAAATGTCTACTGAAGTCAAGAAATGTAACATGTATGACATATCAGAAAGTATCAATAAAATGTTTTCTTATGGCCGGAATATATAATGCATTCCATAAAGATTTGGCTGTCACACAGTCTTCACCCTTTCTTACCTTCATGGCTACTAACATCTTGTTTTATCACGGCAGTGAATGTTTTTATGCTGAAAAACAGATATGCTAGGTGAGTCTGCTTTTAACATGAAATCTGCACGAAACAGACATTTTCAAGTATCAGCTTGCACTTAATAACTCACGTTCTCATCTGCTGATTTCTGATTACATTAGTGGCAATATTTTAGTATATGAAATTATTCCATACCTCAGGTTTCTCTAATTCTATTACAATAATGGTTCTGTTTGTTTAGTTTGCCACATTTATGTACAGCTGCAGCACTTTTGGTCTGTATAAGTCATACCTGAGTACACAGGAGTTTACACAATGATTATTCATGGTATTACATGCGGTACTGGAATATGGAGCAATGACTTTATTTAGTAATTCAGAAATATTATCCTTGGAACAAGTTGGTTACACTTTGGTTAATGCAAAAGCAAAAAACACAAAACAAACTGATAATCTAAAACTTGTACATACATGAGGAGAGCTTGAAATCACAAAAAGACTGTAAATGATAGGCTGACATGCTAAACATCCAACAGCATTGTTTAAAGGACTATATAATATGATGCAGATAGAAAACTAACATTATAGGTTAAGCTTTATTTGTATATCGATGCCCTTTTATAATATTAGCACATGTCTGGAAGTTAGTGCAAAAGATTAAGCTTATGAGCTGTTAGTGAGCCATTTCACGCAGCCCAAGATTTGATTCCTCCAACCTTCATTTGCCTGTTACATCACATTTCCAGAAAGGATTCCCAGACTGAGTCTGAAAAAGATCCATGTGGATAAGTGCCCTACCCTAATTAACAAATAAAAAAGGAGTTAACGACCTCTCCATTTAAAATTATTGAGGTGTCATGTCTTTACATCCATAAAGGTACTAAATCCTCCTTATCAGTCTTTTTATAGAATGCTGGTATTGAAGCATCTCTCCTGTTTACTCCTGATTAGTTAATAATTACTGCCCCGTGTACAAATTTTTGGTGCAGTGCTCTGTCACCTTTCCGATAGACTTAGTCAAACTAGAGGTCACATATTTCACCAGTTCCTCTCTTTCTACTGTATCTTAATATAGCAGCACAATGTATGCTATCTCTGCTTTATTAAATTATATTGGTATGATGTCAACCTAAGATGACAGATTCAACACAACGAAGTATTTGACAGCTGTTTACAGCCACTACCATGTATATTGCATTAGGACCATTTTTCGTGGCCAGTGAAAAAATGAAGCAGTTGCTGTGGCTTGTAATGGATGAAGAAATAGGGAAGAAATTTTGTGGGTCAACATCCCTATGGCATGATTAGGACTACAGGAATACTGCATAATCAGATATTTGCCATCCAGTACTGCTACCAAGTCAGTTTCCCTAAATCGCACTTTCTACTCCAGGTGCATACATGTCATGTTCTAAGTATGCCCATTGTGTTTAATATCTTCTGGATAAACTGCTTGCATACTATCCAGTATGCCTTATCACTCATAAATTAATGATTTATATTAGTGGTATTCCATTAGGGCTCCACTTTAACAAATGGAAGTACAAAGACTGCACAGTCTAGTGGTATCCAGTGCTGATACATACCGAACAGTCCATCACTGTGCATCACCAACAAAATATCATATGCATTTTCTATAAAAAATTCTATCTATTTACTGTCAAGGTTTTCTCAACCAACAGTCTTATTTCTCACATCAAAGTAACAGCAGATGTTGCTCCAGACTCAAACCTTGACCAATTGAGATATTGGTGGGTTTCTAATTCTTCAGTGTTCCTGCTTTAAATAACAATTAATGCCATTTTGTAATTTACCTGCCAATGGGGTGCAAAAGCCTTTAGGATCAGCTTCCAAATGAGGGGATACTGATAGCAGGCCAAGCCTACTGAAGACTGGCAAAAGTATGATACTGTATTTTTGCAAGTGAAAGTCCCCCTTACCTTCAGTCAGCTGGCAGTGTTATGATTTGTGACTTAAAACTGAGTAATTTCTTTAAGCTAAGTCTTAAATTTAACATTTGACATGTGGCATATGTAGGCTAAAACATTTTTATAACCTCCCACAGAATGTTTGGGTTCTCCACGGATATCTTCTCTGCAGTACCACATGCATGGTTTGCAAATGCGTACTAAAGCTATGTAGCAACATTTCATCTGCCAATCAAAACCTTATAAGTTCAGCAGTTGTAATTCATTATTCTCTCAGCTGGCCCATTTCTTCAAGACCACATCAAATGCAACATATGGTCAAAATCTACAAATTCTTATTCATTTGTTATTCTGGTTGTCATACTTGTTTTGGAGAGGTTTTAGCACATTAGGAAGGGCATTTTTAAAATGAAATATGCAGTCTGCTACGTGTTCATTAAAATGCATGCCTATTTCAAAGTGTCAATATGTTTTGCAAACTTTTTTCAGAAGTTTTTTTTTTATGTTCACTAGTAATCTATTAAAGCCAAGTCCCTATATATTTTGCAAAATGAATCCTGAAACATGCTCTGTACCTATTGCTTCTAGACCTTGCAAAATGCTGGCTGATGCAGTCCCTAAGGGAAATATTATAACTAGGGTGGAACATACTTGGGAACTTGGATACAGCACCATTACAAAACTAACAAATACACATTTCGGGTAAATGAGCTTAACATTGATAATTGCTTCCATGCTTCATTCGTAGTCTGGTATTCTGTCTCTCACCATGGAATTTTTATTTGCTAATGTTATTGAAAAATGTTATAATTTGGTTTTGCACAGTACTTTATACTTTATCCAGTAAATGTTTTCAAACAACTGCTTCATGCTAGTACAAAAGGTATGTATAAATTAGATTAAAAAGTAAAAATAAAAGTTAAGTCAATTACAGCAAACTAAACTCATATGGAAGTGACTTGTTACATACCACATAAAATTAAAGTAAGGACTATAGGATTCAAACAAATGTCTGTACATTTGAAATTAAAAATGTTCATCTACTAATCTTCATCTCAGAGAGGGAAAAAAAACAAATATGCATAACATGTACCTGATATTCTGCAGAACATAAAAGTTCCCAACAACTTATGAGTTTGACAGCTGTCCTTGTAACACGAGGTGTAATATGAGGTGATGAAAATCCATGCCTGGAGTTTTAATTATTTTACTGAGTTTTCTAATCCGTTGTGTTTTGTCTTGTCTTTATTTTACCAAATAATGGTTTCCAATTGTATGAAAATGAAAGTTTTTTAAAAAAGCTACCTGTGTGGAAGCTATTTGTACATTAGCAATGTCAGTGGCTTATCATGTAGCACAAACACATCTTTGGTGCTGGAAAATCAAAAAGATGTAGGCTCTGTCTCCACATCATGTATTTATACTGACACTGAAATGCAACATATGGGGTGGGATTCATGAATGCCTACCATTTGCAGGTGGTCGTGGAACCTCAATAGCAGATGTGCCTAGACAAAAAAAAAGGAAGATGGCTAGAGCAATTAAAAGTATTAAACAGAAGATGATATATAAAAGACAACTCCATTTATAGCTCTATAATTCTTTATGTCTCTATTCCACCTGCCATCAGATATAGTCATGGAAGGCCCTGTCAGCTATGACTTTCATTAATACATGTGAACCATGATAATGGCATGCCTGGACTATAACCTCATTCTCAGCATCTGAGTACGCAGCTTTACCTGGCCCAGAGTTTTTAGGTGCTGTATCTCTTTATGTGAGTAAATAAAATATTTATCAGAAAAATTAGCAAGGGCTCAGCAGAAAACAAATATGCACACATCTAACACATAACTGTAACCCCCCCCCCCCACACACACACACACACACACACACAAACACTCTGGCAATAACAGAACTGAATAAGGATAAAGAAATGTGTTAGCCCAGAACATATAACAACATTACCAATGAAGCAAATGGATGAAATGACACTTTTCAAATAAAATCACATTCTACATTCAGATGTCTGTTACCAATCCTAAAGACATTAGATCAGAACAAAACTTTTGTATGTGATATAAATCAATGATAATTTTTTAATGGCAGCTGTCAAACCTTCCTTACAAAAAGGAATGTGCAAATTAGAAACATCACTCAGTTAAGTAGTGAATATCAAAGACACCCTACAAAACAACCATGCCCCCCTACTACCACAGCAAATGCAAATGTAAAGAATACAACCCTTCTAATGAGATAACAGTTGTTTATGTCAGGCATATATCACAGCCTTACCACAGAATATTTTCTGAAATATCACTTTAACATTGCTACTTCTAGTGTAATTTTGTAATGTTGCTATAAACCCATGTAAAATTAGATGATGATCTTTGCAATATCAACTGGTATACTTTCTATAACTACACAAATGGGCATAGTGTAGACATCACCCATTTTTCTAGCAAAACAATAAACATTATAACTATGCAAGTATTACTAGTTAAGAACATAACATACTTTGACAAGTTTACCAAGTAATACAATTGCAGCAGTTGACTCAGTCAGACAGCAGTATCTGAAATTGGTAACATTATGGAGAGGGTCTCGTTGCCCACGTCAGCAGAACTGAGAACATCCTGCATTGAATAGCCAAGTAAATGCCCCATCTAGCACTGCCCCAGGTGTTTGTGGCAGGAGACAGTGATGACAGTTCTGAGGTTGAGGACTAGATTCTCACTGTAATTCTGTTGGGCACAGGTGCAGCTCTGATGTCTCCACCAATCCTCAATCATGGTGCCCCCTCCAACCTTTGTGTCCATCACCCTCCCTGTCTGTCATGGTCTGTGTCTGATATTTAACCTACCCTACCTATCTAACCTTCTTATTTCTAGCCACCTTCCCTAACATTTGCCTTTCTAGAAGAAAAAAATGGGCACCTGTCCCATGAAAAAAATTCTAACCCATACATAGCTCTCCACTTCATCTATGCAGCTGCTTGACACACTCAAATTTGTCCAAGTGGTCACACAGCATTAAATTGTCACCCATCTCTGATGTGATGACTATCCAAATTCATCAAATTCTTTGTACAAGTACACAGTTATTTTGTGAAGAAGTGAAAAGGTATGGTGCTTTCCCTCCACCATCCTGCACATTCCTCTATTCGTTCACCATGTCCCACCCTCTGCTTAGCCTCCCATTTTCACCACTGTCCTATCAGCCCCCTTTCACACATTTAATCTGGTCAAAAATAGACTTACACACAACACATATGTCCAGAGATGGTCAATAAAGCAAACATTCAGTTTTTCTTCTTGTCATTTAACTAATGGTAAATGCTATTGCACTTCTTATGGCAGAAACTTATTTGACCACACAAATTCAGTTATCGTCACACAAATGTGCTTAGTCTAACTGAGTAATAGAAATGCAGGTTGATAACACTATTAGGTGAGAGTCACTCTTATATGTTTATTACTACTAAAAACAATGTTCTGTGCTTGAGCTGAAGTCTCGCCAAACCAAATAGTGGTATACAAACAGAAGAAAAGGATTGGCCAGACAAAGCTATGAAATTTTCTTCTTTATTAAAACCACACGAAATCCAACAATGGTAAGCGCTTTCGGGTTCTCCAACCCTTCATCAGACAATTGAAACAACAAAGGTCTCTACATTTTAAATCATGAAGCAACCAATCAATTTCAATATTTTACCCGCCTTTTTTGTAAGGCAGGTTTTAAAGGTACCGTTTCATTTAAACCTGGATACCTATGTGCAGACAATGTTATAATCCATTTTGATTCAAGTGTTTCAGTAAGTAACTTGATATCACCCCCTCTAACACCTAAATTGACATTGGCAATGGCTTTAAATGTATATACATGTGTTGGATTGTCAACCAAATGTCTATAAAGTGCATTATGTTGGTCCTTGTTCCTAATGGAAGAATGATGTTGCAATATCCTAACCTTTAACATGTTGTTGGTCATCCCAACATAAAAAGCTGGACATTGTCTGCACTCTGCCAAGTATATCACATTAGATGTCCTGCAGCTAGCTTTTGCTTTGAAAAGGAAAGTCTGTCCATTGACTGGATGTCTATAATGGGGATTCTTATTTATACTACTGCAAGCCTTACACATACCACATGGGACTGTCCCTATCTTATTCATCAAGGGTTTCTGTCCAGAACCAAACTTTTCACCACACAACAAGTCCTTTAGGTTTTTATTTCGTCTATACCCAAATGTTGGTGTCATACCTATCAGATTCTGCAGTCTGGCATCACTACTCAATATATTCCAATTTTTACATACTATATTTTGTATGTCATTTATGTTGCTACTATATGTGAAATATAACCTAGCTGTATCAGATCTCTTAGTTTTTGGATGTATTTCCCCTTCTATTCTATTCTGTCTCATCCACGGTTTATAGCTGTTAGCTCTCTTATGTGTACCCAGGTCCACTACCCTATTGACCATGTCTACATTATAACCTCTCTGACCAAAGTGTGTTCTCAACCCCACAACTTCTCTGTCATATTCTTCATCATCCATACAAAGCCTGGACGTCCTACAAACTTGGCTCTATACAATGTTCGGAAACATGTAACGGGGGTGCATGCTGTCATAGGATAATAAATGATTCCTCCAGCAATCTTTCCTATGTATACTGGAGGTGAGCCCTTCACGTGTAGATTTTATCCTTACATCCAAATAATCTATTTGTTCACTCGAATAAGTGAGTGTAAATCTAAAGAAGGTTGTTGTAGAGTGAAGATACTCTAGGAACTTGTGTAACTCACCTACTGTGCCCTGCCAAAACATAAAAACATCGTCCACAAAACGTGTGTAGGCTCCTAAATACTGTGTCCATTCCTTTTTATTAAAGATGTTCTCTTTCTCCCAAAAATAGAGTACCAAATTGGCATAAGTATTGGCACAGGGGGTGCCCATAGCTACCCCCTGTGCCTGTCTATAAGCCTGTTTGCCCCCTATGAAAACATTGTTCTCAAGGACTACGGACAACAGACAGCATATCAACTTGATCTTGCTGTCTTCCTCACCCATATCTTTCAAAACTTGTCCCACTGCTCTTATGCCATAGCTATTGCTAATGACAGTAAAAAGATTTTGCACATCTAATGTGACCAAAACGGTGTTATTGTGTGTTGATTTCTGCTGAAAATCACTCACAACCTGTAAGAAGCCCTTCGAATCTTTTAATATTGTACTTACTTTCTCTACATATGGTTTTAAAATAAATTCAAGCCAAATCGATATATTCTCAGTGACCCACCCTCGGCCCGATACTATGGGCCTAAAGGGTGGGTCTCTGAGTGACTTGTGAATCTTTGGCAATGCTTTGAAAATGGGTGTTGTGGCCTTAGCTATCAACAAAAAGTTTAACAGATCGTCATCTATCATCATTTCAAAATTTAGCCGCCTTAACTCTTTATGTAGACCCTCTATTACTCTGTTGATAACAGTTGGATTGATGGGAGTGTAGGTGGTACTGTCTGACAACAGCCCCTGTATCTTAGTGTTGTACATCTCAGTATCTAGTACAATCACAGCTCCACCCTTGTCTGCTCCTTTTATAGTTATTTCATTGTTGTCTGATAAATTTCTCAATGCTGTCTGTTGTTCTTTTGTCAAATTAAAATACTTATTGAATACCCCTTTGTCAAAATAGCCCCTCAAATCCTGTTCACAACTATTTATGAACAGATTCATTGCTGGTGTAAATTGAGGTACATATGTACTAGGTTGCTTCAATGTTTTTGCAACAGATGAATCAATCAATGCTTTTTTTGTATCATTATTAAACATACATTTCAGGGCCAAACCCCTACAAAAAAGCGCAATATCTAAAACTATATCATTATAAATACTTGCCCTCCCAGGTACAAATGTCAATCCCTTGTTCAGGACAAATAACTCATCTTCTGTTAAAACATGAGACGATAGATTGTAAACCATACCAAAATTAATATTATCAGTCATTCCAACACCCTCCGCCTTTTGTTGGGGTCTCTCCCCTCGCTCAGTGATCTCTTCCATGGTCCGCGTTTCTTTACTGGAGCGGGTAGTCTCTCGAAAAAACGCTGTCGACCATGGATCTGCTTCAGGCGTGCTCCTTGATCCACAAAATCTCCTAGTGAATCATTGGAATTGTCAACAATAGAAAATGCCGTAGATGTAGTGTCTATGGCAGTTGTAGTGATGGTAAATTTATCCTTGCTCGTAAGCCCCGACGTGGATGGCCCCTGTTGCACGTCTATATTCCCAGGCAAAGATTGTATTGAAGAAGTTATTAAATCCTCCGGTGGCATTGGTATGACTCCTGCCATTGATGAATCATTCCGCTCACTTGCAACATGCCCTCCAAAGTGACGTTTCTTCTCACGCGCTGTTCCAGTCTCGCTAACATTGACGGAAGCCCCCTTGTTCCTCAGCCAGACAAAGATGTTGCCTGACGAGAAATCGTCAAAGTCGCGTCTTAATTTGCTGACTTTTTGATTCCGCAGTTTCTCATCATTGGCCATAAGGTCTCGTTGTAAATTATTTAACCTGTGGCAATAACCAGTCTCTTTAAAATCCTCATTTAACTTATTAAGTATCACATCCACTTCTTTCTGTAACTCCAGCATTTCCGGGGCAAAAAACTTATTTATCAGATCCATGTATTTAAAACTGGTCTCTATATTAAGTGATTGCCACTGTGCAAGCAACTCAGGGTAACGATCACCCTGAGTTGGCATGCATAAAATCCTCATGCCACGCGGAATAATCCCATAGTGTTGACAAGCTTCGAAGTGAAAATTCTGCCATTTAAGTCTCTGCAATCTTGAAGTTTTAAAACTCATATCACGTAAAAGATCATCGAATCTCTTGTCAGTTGCTACAGGAACATTACTCACTTGTGACTCCGTTCTATTAACTGTGAAACCAAGATCCAGTAACGGATTCTTTTGGCATAAATAGTCAGACGATTTCATAAATCTTAAACCAACACGGTCATGTCCTTCACAAGGTTCAGATTGTTGAAAACTTTCTTGTAAGCCGTTCTCCATAGCCTGCCAAGCACCTGAAAACACACACCAACCGTAGAACTAAAAACAATGTTCTGTGCTTGAGCTGAAGTCTCGCCAAACCAAATAGTGGTATACAAACAGAAGAAAAGGATTGGCCAGACAAAGCTATGAAATTTTCTTCTTTATTAAAACCACACAAAATCCAACAATAGTAAGCGCTTTCGGGTTCTCCAACCCTTCATCAGACAATTGAAACAACAAAGGTCTCTACATTTTAAATCATGAAGCAACCAATCAATTTCAATATTTTACCCGCCTTTTTTGTAAGGCAGGTTTTAAAGGTACCGTTTCATTTAAACCTGGATACCTATGTGCAGACAATGTTATAATCCATTTTGATTCAAGTGTTTCAGTAAGTAACTTGATATCACCCCCTCTAACACCTAAATTGACATTGGCAATGGCTTTGAATGTATGTACATGTGTTGGATTGTCAACCAAATGTCTATAAAGTGCATTATGTTGGTCCTTGTTCCTAATGGAAGAATGATGTTGCAATATCCTAACCTTTAACATGTTGTTGGTCATCCCAACATAAAAAGCTGGACATTGTCTGCACTCTGCCAAGTATATCACATTAGATGTCCTGCAGCTAGCTTTTGCTTTGAAAAGGAAAGTCTGTCCATTGACTGGATGTCTATAATGGGGATTCTTATTTATACTACTGCAAGCCTTACACATACCGCATGGGACTGTCCCTATCTTATTCATCAAGGGTTTCTGTCCAGAACCAAACTTTTCACCACACAACAAGTCCTTTAGGTTTTTATTTCGTCTATACCCAAATGTTGGTGTCATACCTATCAGATTCTGCAGTCTGACATCACTTCTCAATATATTCCAATTTTTACATACTGTATTTTGTATGTCATTTATGTTGCTACTATATGTGAAATATAACCTAGTTGTATCAGATCTCTTAGTTTTTGGATGTATTTCCCCTTCTATTCTATTCTGTCTCATCCATGGTTTATAGCTGTTAGCTCTCTTATGTGTACCCAGGTCCACTACCCTATTGACCATGTCTACATTATAACCTCTCTGACCAAAGTGTGTTCTCAACCCCTCAACTTCTCTGTCATATTCTTCATCATCCATACAAAGCCTGGACGTCCTACAAACTTGGCTCTGTACAATGTTCGGAAACATGTAACGGGGGTGCATGCTGTCATAGGATAATAAATGATTCCTCCAGCAATCTTTCCTATATATACTGGAGGTGAGCCCTTCACGTGTAGATTTTATCCTTACATCCAAATAATCTATTTGTTCACTCGAATAAGTGAGTGTAAATCTAAAGAAGGTTTTTTGCCCCGGAAATGCTGGAGTTACAGAAAGAAGTGGATGTGATACTTAATAAGTTAAATGAGGATTTTAAAGAGACTGGTTATTGCCACAGGTTAAATAATTTACAACGAGACCTTATGGCCAATGATGAGAAACTGCGGAATCAAAAAGTCAGCAAATTAAGACGCGACTTTGACGATTTCTCGTCAGGCAACATCTTTGTCTGGCCGAGGAACAAGGGGGCTTCCGTCAATGTTAGCGAGACTGGAACAGCGCATGAGAAGAAACGTCACTTTGGAGGGCATGTTACAAGTGAGCGGAATGATTCATCAACGGCAGGAGTCATACCAACGCCACCGGAGGATTTAATAACTTCTTCAATACAATCTTTGCCTGGGAATATAGACGTGCAACAGGGGCCATCCACGTCAGGGCTTACGAGCAAGGATAAATTTACCATCACTACAACTGCCGTAGACACTACATCTACGGCGTTTTCTATTGTTGACAATTCCAATGATTCACTAGGAGATTTTGTGGATCAAGGAGCACGCCCGAAGCAGATCCATGGTCGACAGCGTTTTTTCGAGAGACTACCCGCTCCAGTAAAGAAACGCGGACCATGGAAGAGATCACTGAGCGAGGGGAGAGACCCCAACAAAAGGCGGAGGGTGTTGGAATGACTGATAATATTAATTTTGGTATGGTTTACAATCTATCGTCTCATGTTTTAACAGAAGATGAGTTATTTGTCCTGAACAAGGGATTGACATTTGTACCTGGGAGGGCAAGTATTTATAATGATATAGTTTTAGATATTGCGCTTTTTTGTAGGGGTTTGGCCCTGAAATGTATGTTTAATAATGATACAAAAAAAGCATTGATTGATTCATCTGTTGCAAAAACATTGAAGCAACCTAGTACATATGTACCTCAATTTACACCAGCAATGAATCTGTTCATAAATAGTCGTGAACAGGATTTGAGGGGCTATTTTGACAAAGGGGTATTCAATAAGTATTTTAATTTGACAAAAGAACAACAGACAGCATTGAGAAATTTATCAGACAACAATGAAATAACTATAAAAGGAGCAGACAAGGGTGGAGATGTGATTGTACTAGATACTGAGATGTACAACACTAAGATACAGGGGCTGTTGTCAGACAGTACCACCTACACTCCCATCAATCCAACTGTTATCAACAGAGTAATAGAGGGTGTACATAAAGAGTTAAGGCAGCTAAATTTTGAAATGATGATAGATGACGATCTGTTAAACTTTTTGTTGATAGCTAAGGCCACAACACCCATTTTCAAAGCATTGCCAAAGATTCACAAGTCACTCAGAGACCCACCCTTTAGGCCCATAGTATCGGGCCGAGGGTGGGTCACTGAGAATATATCGATTTGGCTTGAATTTACTTTAAAACCATATGTGGAGAAAGTAACTACAATATTAAAAGATTCGAAGGGCTTCTTACAGGTTGTGAGTGATTTTCAGCAGAAATCAACACACAATAACACCGTTTTGGTCACATTAGATGTGCAAAATCTTTTTACTGTCATTAGCAATAGCTATGGCATAAGAGCAGTGGGACAAGTTTTGAAAGATATGGGTGAGGAAGACAGCAAGATCAAGTTGATATACTGTCTGTTGTCCGTAGTCCTTGAGAACAATGTTTTCATAGGGGGCAAACAGGCTTATAGACAGGCACAGGGGGTAGCTATGGGCACCCCCTGTGCCAATACTTATGCCAATTTGGTACTCTATTTTTGGGAGAAAGAGAACATCTTTAATAAAAAAAGAAATGGACACAGTATTTAGGAGCCTACACACGTTTTGTGGACGATGTTTTTATGTTTTGGCAGGGCACAGTAGGTGAGTTACACAAGTTCCTAGAGTATCTTCACTCTACAACAACCTTCTTTAGATTTACACTCACTTATTCGAGTGAACAAATAGATTATTTGGATGTAAGGATAAAATCTACACGTGAAGGGCTCACCTCCAGTATATATAGGAAAGATTGCTGGAGGAATCATTTATTATCCTATGACAGCATGCACCCCCGTTACATGTTTCCGAACATTGTACAGAGCCAAGTTTGTAGGACGTCCAGGCTTTGTATGGATGATGAAGAATATGACAGAGAAGTTGAGGGGTTGAGAACACACTTTGGTCAGAGAGGTTATAATGTAGACATGGTCAATAGGGTAGTGGACCTGGGTACACATAAGAGAGCTAACAGCTATAAACCATGGATGAGACAGAATAGAATAGAAGGGGAAATACATCCAAAAACTAAGAGATCTGATACAGCTAGGTTATATTTCACATATAGTAGCAACATAAATGACATACAAAATATAGTATGTAAAAATTGGAATATATTGAGAAGTGATGTCAGACTGCAGAATCTGATAGGTATGACACCAACATTTGGGTATAGACGAAATAAAAACCTAAAGGACTTGTTGTGTGGTGAAAAGTTTGGTTCTGGACAGAAACCCTTGATGAATAAGATAGGGACAGTCCCATGCGGTATGTGTAAGGCTTGCAGTAGTATAAATAAGAATCCCCATTATAGACATCCAGTCAATGGACAGACTTTCCTTTTCAAAGCAAAAGCTAGCTGCAGGACATCTAATGTGATATACTTGGCAGAGTGCAGACAATGTCCAGCTTTTTATGTTGGGATGACCAACAACATGTTAAAGGTTAGGATATTGCAACATCATTCTTCCATTAGGAACAAGGACCAACATAATGCACTTTATAGACATTTGGTTGACAATCCAACACATGTATATACATTTAAAGCCATTGCCAATGTCAATTTAGGTGTTAGAGGGGGTGATATCAAGTTACTTACTGAAACACTTGAATCAAAATGGATTATAACATTGTCTGCACATAGGTATCCAGGTTTAAATGAAACGGTACCTTTAAAACCTGCCTTACAAAAAAGGCGGGTAAAATATTGAAATTGATTGGTTGCTTCATGATTTAAAATGTAGAGACCTTTGTTGTTTCAATTGTCTGATGAAGGATTGGAGAACCCGAAAGCGCTTACCATTGTTGGATTTCGTGTGGTTTTAATAAAGAAGAAAATTTCATAGCTTTGTCTGGCCAATCCTTTTCTTCTGTTTATATGTTTATTAGTGTGCAGAATGTAATGTGTGATCTTTACTAGGTGAAGTATGCTTTCCTGTGTGGTGTGCTCATATAATGCTTAGGTCTGCAGACAGCTTTTTTGCATAATGTCATCCACACCTATGTCAAACATAATTTAATATTTTTGTCATATTAACACTATGTGTGTAAGTGTTGGCTACATATGTTGTTAATCCAAGAGTATCCTGCTAATGTCTTCATCATGGTTCTTCTATCCTACCTGCTCTGTATTGGAAACACTTTATTGTACAGAGCAAAACAGAATCATTAGTATGACAAGCCTAAAGGTAATGCAACACAAAGATGGCCAGAAATGGACCATAAACAAAAAATTGTTGCCACTCTCTCTCTCTCTCTTTCTCCCCCTCCCTCCCACACTGTCTTTCTCTCTCTCTCTCTCTCTCCCACCCTGTCTAGTTCGTCCTTCTGTCTCATCACACTTTGTCCTCAGCATTTGTGCAATCCTGGCATTGAGCAACTATAGTAACTGATAGTAATTGCAGATCATGTCTTATGGCAAAACTGGTAAATTTTTGCCTTCTGTCACATTAGTCCAATATTCCTCGTGCTACTGTGCTTAGCCTTATTGTGCTATGAAAAGACAGACTGAGGAGATAATTATCATATGTTAAACAGGCTGTAGGGTTGAATGTACACCATGTGGAACATTTCAATTGTCAATATTGTTAAAGTATTCTGCACAGAAACTCCCTCGCAATATACTGTTTTCATAGTCCTTTCAAATATGTGTTTTTCCCACCTGATCATAGCCTTCTTTTGTGGTGTGATCAGCAAGTAATCATCCCAATAGACTACCAGTGAAGATTGGCAGGTGTTTTAATCTGGCATCAGTTCTCAAATTACTAATGTTATGATTTCTGATTTAATTTTGCCCTATGAAATTATGGATACATATGTTATTCCACCACAAATACCCTGCTTGGTCTCTTATGTGGTCCATAATCTTCCCATACCTGCTCATACATTCCCAGCAATAAGTGCAAGACATTTGGTCAAATCAAGGATATACTGGGTGACAATTATACAATACTAGGTACAATTAAAAAGTACTGCTCCTATATACACAGAGGGTGGTAGGATTAATTATTTAGCATCACCATGCATTTTCTGAAGTATTTGAACTATGAAATATAGATGTCTATTATCATGTAGTGACTTTAGTATTCAGTGATGTCATACAAACAAATTTAATTGCATAAGGAACACTACATATCGTACACATCTGAACAGTCACCAGATATGAAGACATTCTAAGTATACACATGTTTTATCCTTATAATAAATAACTTACTTCAATAATCATGACATATGTGTAAATGGTGATATAGAAAATGTTAACATTGCACACATCTGTTCTGAAATGGATCACAATCAGAACTGTCTGCATGACTGTACTTATTTACATGATGCTTGGCATGGAGCACCATAGACTGCTTTTAATTACTGTTCTAAGTTCAAACCTCAAACAATTAATTACTCATATGCTAATACTTTGCCATCATTTGCACAAATAAGCTTGTCAATTGTGTGCTTCAGGAAGCAATTTTGACAAAAAATTAATGTCGGTGGCTTATATTACTTGTGCATGTTTTAAAAGCGTGTTATACTCAAGATATGATGAGTTCACTGTGATGTTGTCTAAAGACTATATAATGCACACTGTGTTCACACTCCATCACATTATACTTGCAAATGATGTATATAATGGTATGGGACCTTTGCACACATACTTGCTGAGAGGCATTAAGTAGTGCCATTTCATATATTTAGCATGTATGTTTTGTATTTACATTGCACACTGTACACACATTATAAAAAATTCACAATCAAACACCAGTTAATGAAGACTTGCATACAATGATCCTGGGTTGAACAGTCAGGAATGCTTGGTTGTCACTTCACTGTTTCATGAGGAGGGGGAGTATCCATATTCATCAAAGATACCCACACCTCCAGGTTAGTGGCACTGCACAAAGCATCGTAGACCATCCATGTGCAACTAACAGTGGGCAAAACTGCTTTTCAGTTTGTAGCCTGCTAGAGACCACCCTTCCAATCTCAGGAACCCCACTCGGCTTTCCTGAGAACACTGGAGAATATGAAGGTCTCTCCAAACACCATTATATTGGGGGACTTCAACTACCCAAACATAGACTGGGAGCACTACTCAAGCCCCAACACCCTCACCCAATGGTTCCTAGAATTTATAAACTCAAATGCTATGGAACAACTGGTCACCACTCCCACAAGAGGGGAAAACATATTGGACCTGATCATCACCAACATGGGGACTCTATGTTCCATACCAGAGGTATACCCCTCATTGTTAAGATCTGACCATAAATTAATCTCACTGGACATCCATATCCCGTCCCCACCCCCAGCCAAGGAAACCACGATGAAGAACTTCTCAAAAGCAAACTTCACACTTCTCAAAACCGAGGTGGAATCCTTCAAAGCCCCCGGGCCAGTGGAAAATATGGCCCAAACCACAGAATCCTTTACAAATGCATTCTATGGACACCTACAGGAATGCATGGATCGTGCTATCCCAAATAAAACTAAGACTCACTCCTCCAAAGGCAGGAGACCTGTCTGGTGGACCCCAGCCATAAATAAGCTATACAACAGAAGAAGGAAGCTACTATATGATAGAGCAAAATCCCAAAAAGGGAAGGCATCTCTGATCAGTACTAGCAAGAAAATACGATCCCTCATAAAATCATCTAAGGCCAGCTTCGAAAGAAAAATTGCACAAGACGCTAAAGATAATCACAAGGCCTTCTTTAGTTATGTCAGGAACCAGGGTGGGAACTCCCAGATATGCTCTGAGTTAGTGCAAAATGGCAAAAAATACACTGAACCCACAGACATTGCCAACATCCTGGCAGACAGGTTCAGTGCAAACTTCTCCCCCCTTCCCCCCAAAAGAGCAAATGTCTATCCCAACAGAGTGTAGCCTCCCTGACATCACAGATGCACAGGTGAGAGATGCCCTCTCCAAAGCAAAAAACACAGCATCAATGGGACCGGACGGTGTCCTGGGCTGCGTCTTACATGAGCTCTAAGAAGAACTGAACCCTCACATAAAGTCACTGTTCAATCTCAGCCTTACTACAGGATACGTACCCAAGGAATGGCGTACAGCAACAGTGGTCCCACTCCACAGAGGTGGTGCCACAACGGACCCCTGAAACTATTGCCCTATAAGCCTGACTAGCCTGGTCTGCAAAGCTATGGAGCGTATCATCATGGAACTCATAAATAAAGACATTGGAAACCTCCAAACACTGGATCCTACCCAATTCAGCTTTGTTAAAGGCAGATCTTGCCTCTTGAACCTGGTCGACTTCTTTGAAACAGTCACCAAGGCCATAGATGAAGGGAAGGTAGTCCACACAGCCTACCTGGACCTCGCAAAAGCCTTTGACACAATACCCCACTCGGGCATCATAAATAAGCTCACCAGCTTAAATATCAACCCCTATGTCACAAGATGGGTTGCAAACTCACTCAGGGATAGAACCCACATGGTCAGAATTGCAGGTGCCATGTCAGACTCTAAACCAGTTGCAAGTGGCGTCCCACAAGGCTCAGTCCTGGGACCTTTCTTGTTCGGTATATATTTCTCTGAGGTACAGGCTAATACGGGAGGACTATGGCTGACCAAGTTCGCAGATGACTGCAAACTGGATGCCATAATCGACACGCCGACTGACACAAGCATCCTCCAAAAGAGTCTCACAGAGATGGATAACTGGTGCCAGAGCCATGGCCTAAAGCTAAATGTCAAAAAGTGCATAGTCATCTCCTTTGAGAAAAACAAAGTGCCCACAAATTACCACATAGGTGGTAATCCATTAAGTACAGAAGAAGTAATTAGGGATTTGGGGACCCAAGTAGATAGCAATCTCTCCTTTGAAAATCACATTGCCAAAGTGGTTAGAAAGACCTTCTATATAGCACACCTTATCACGAAAGGGTTCACATCTAGATCAAGAGAGGTCATTGTGCCCCTCTACTCATCACTCATCAGGCCCATAATTGAATACAATGCCCCATTTAGGATGTACCTTACCCGACACCTGCAGCAACTGGAAAGACCCCAAAAGTACCTCACCAAGTGGATCAAGGGACTCAAACAGATGCCCTACGCAGTTAGGCTAAAGAAACTCCAGCTCTACTCAGTTGCTTACCACCTACTCAGAGGCGATCTGTGCCTGATGTATAAAACCATGTCCAACCCAGAATTAATGGACATGCTCCACCTCAGGAAATCCAAATCCCTTAAAGCTACACGCTCCAGGGACTTAAACCTCAGCACAGAAATAAATAGGACATGCTGGAGGGACAGATTCATATCCCAGAGGCTCCCCTCACTCTGGAACAAAATCCCAATTCATGTTAGGCAGAGCCCCTCAATGACCCTCTTCAAGAGAAATCTTGACAAGTGGATGGGAGATCATAGGTTTATCCCTGGGATCTCTTCTGTGTCCCTACTAGACAGAGGCACAGTAAACTAACCTTAAAAGGGCTATCTTCTGTGACCTACTATACAAAGGCATAGTCAACTAATCTAAAAGGGTGGCGAAAGCCAAACACACTCTGGTTTAGCTTATAAATGCCCTAGGGCTGATAGCCTAGTATCAACCTATGAACCTATGAACCTATGACTGTTATTATCATCCATCATTGACATAGTCAACACACCATAATATGAAACAGCTACACCTCACTCACACTACCACAGTGTCCATGAATGAAAGGATACATGTAATTCCTAGGGTCTATGACATTTTGTCGAATGGGTATTCAGCGAATACCCATTAATTGAACAACTATTTATCGAAGCCACTCTTCATCGAACAGTGGATTTTAACTAGGGCAAACCAGTGGTTGACCACCATCTGGAATTTGCCTTTTTACCCCACTGTAGTGTGATCTTGTAGTTGGTATATTTAGTTAGGGGGTGTGGGGAGCACACCCCAGACTGGGGGATATGGGGGCATAGCCCTACACCTTGGCAGGTTTTAAATTTTGTGGATTATTTTTTGTGGTCACTCGGTTGGCCAACCACTTGTGTGGCCTAGTTAAAATCTGCTGTTCCATGAAGAATAGCTTCACTGTTTCATGACTGTTATCATCCATCATTGACATGATCAACACACCATAATGTGAAACAGGTAAAGCTTCACTCACACTACCGCAGTGTCCATGAATAAAAGGATATATGCATTTTCTGGAGTCTATGAGATTTTGTCAAATGGGTATTCAGTGAATACCCATTCATCAAACAACTATTTATTGAAGCTGCTCTTCATCGAGCAGCAGATTTTAACTAGGGCAAACCAGCAGTTGGCGACCATCTGGAATTTGTCCTTTTCCCCCACTGTAATGTGATCTTGGAGTTGGTATATTTAGTTAAGGGGGGTATGGACGGCACAGCCCCCTACAATGGGAAGCTACCCTCACCTTGGCAGGTTTTAAATTTGGGTATTTTTTTTGTGGTCGCTCGTTTGACCAACCACTTGTGTGCCCTAGTTAAAATCTGCCATTTGATAAATAGTGGCTTCAATAAATGGTTGTTCAACAAATGGGTATTTGCTGAATACCCATTCAACAAAATGTCATAGACCCTATTTTCTGAGCAGTATGCAATTACTTATGATGAACACATTGCTGTTTTCTCTGTTTTTCAAGACACATTCCTTTTCACACAAGCATGTGATGTACACTATCTTCTCTGCTACACACTGATCAGGTCATCTTTCACATGTGCAGGATCTCATGCTTAAAGTCAAACATCTCCTTTGGTACTTGCAGTTAATACAGTGCAGTTAATACAATGTACTCTAAATTGTGCACTTAGAAAGGTAGGTGTTCAAATCCAGTGACTGACATATACATATATATATATATATATATATATATATATATATATATATATATATATATGTGTGTGTGTGTGTGTGTGTGTGTGTGTGGGGTTAGGTACTAATGCTTCACCCACAAATCACGTGTACATTTCCATTCAGAAAAAACATTTACACTTCCACATCAACTTCTTCCCCTTTTAACACAAATACTTGTTCTGCACCATACTGATGAGATCATCCTTTCAAATGTTTGCTGTCTCATTCTTTTAATTGGACTTATCCTGTGGAGCATGTGGTTGATAATTTGTATTTTAGATTGTGTAATGAGAGGTAGGTGGCTCAAATCCAGCAGTGATCAATTAGTATGAGTCTATGTGTGTGTCTCTAGTACTAGGTAGGAATGGCATCACCCACTGATGTTTACCTTTACAGGGGGAGATGGCTCCCCCTCCACTTTCAGTTTCTTTTAGCACTCACATTTCCTTTGCCAATAAATGGTGATGCCCTCCTCTCAAATATGCGTATCTGTGAATCCCCAAGTAGGTAGGAATGTCATTACCCACAGATCTGATGTGTAGATGTTTATCAGGAGAGGGCTCTTCTATTACTTTCTGAACCTTTTAGCCCAGATAACTGATATGGCAAACACTGGCTAGGCCATTTGTTGAAATGTGCTTTATCTCACCATTGTATTAACACTTCTGTGGTACTAAGAAATTATGCAGTGTTCTTTAGCTCATGGACTTAATTAGAAATTAGTCTAAATCTGGCATTATCTAAGTATTATCAGTGTGTGCACTTCTACAGTCACAGGGATGACTGGTTTTCCACCGCATGTGATTGTGGACATCTACACTCATGCAAGATATTGACAAGGAAAGACAACCCACACCACTCTTTCAGTCAGTTTTAGAAAACACATATGCCTTTCACCACTATGATGATATCATGATTTCAAATATGCTTTGTCTCACAGATGTAGCAAGACTTCTATTGCACATGCAGTTGATACAATATCTTGTGGCTTGTGTTCTTAGATAGGTAGGTGTTCAAAACTAGCAGCATTTGAGTGGTATGAGTGTGTGTGTGACTCTAGTGCTAGAGATGAATGATGTCCACCACAGTCATAATGTGTAGAATTACAGTTGGAGAGGACTCCATCATTCAGGCCCTTTTAGCCAAAACAACTGCTTTGCACTACAGTGAAGACGTCATGCCTTCAAATATGCTCTGCCTCACACTTGTAAGACTTCACCTGTGGTGCATGTGGTTAATACATAGTTCTTTAGATTGTGGACTTACATAGGTAGCTATTCAAATACAGCAAAGGACAACATTATGTGAGTATAGTGACATGAAAATGTGACATATCTAACATTGCAACGAAATCTTTCTATCCATTTTTGGTCTAACATAGGCATTTCAACACATTGATGATTTCATGCCATTTAAACAGGCATTCTATGACCAGTGTGGTTAGAGTTCTGAGGTGCATGCAGTTAATACTGACTTCTGTAGCATGTGTAGTTCAACAGGCATTGGTACAAACATGGAAATTTGTATGTGCAAAACAATACTGACAGACAAGAGTGACTTAACCTACAAACAATGTGATAGCTAACTCACACTTGTGTGAACAGTAATATGGCCAAATCCTTTTGATCCCTAAGATGTTTTAGTGGATATATGACCACCAAAAAAAAAACTTTCTTAGTTCATACCTCAAAGTGCTTCCTTTATGATACCTGTACATTCAAATCTCCTGGGGCAGTTAATACACAGCTCTATAGAGTGTGGAACATGATAGGCAGGGGGTTGAATCTGGTAATGTATGTCTGATAGATAATTATTACAGACAGAAGCACCTTACCCCAAAGAGTGATAATATGGCACAGTAACAGGGCCACATTTTTTAGGGCTCAGCCTCCATGTTAGGGGAGCCATAGCCATTTCAAACCATACTGATGTAATCCCTTCAGGTGTGATCCTCATTACACAGCAGACATGCTTCTTTCTGTGGTGTCAGTGGTTGGTACACATCCCTCTGAGGTCTGACCTCAGGCAGATGTATAAGTCTGGCAAGGTGTAATTGCTGAGTATGTCAAACAATGCTTACAGGCATTATCTAGATCATCCCCAAAATAATGTTATGTATTCTGTGACTTAATGGAAACATTTATGTATTCCTTTTATTTCTTGTAGGATTACATGCAAATACTAGGTTAGCTGCCTTTGCTGGACATTTTAAAACTAGCCAATTACCTTTCAAATGTAAGAATTGTGGTGAACACCTTAATCGTTATGCCAACTGCCAACCCCCAAAGGTGAGAATCAAACTCTGTACCTCATGTCTGTGACGTAAGCACCTTACCCATTATGCCAACTCTCAAAGCAACTGCTACTTTTATTTACAATATAGGGCATTAAAGGCAATAATGACTTACTAATCAGTTCTCGAGGTGTGCCATGCTGCAAAGTGTGATGGACCTGTGTTATGATACTTTTTTGTGTTTTGTGATGGGTAGGTGATATTACTGCATTCATTGCTGCACTTCCTTATGAGCATGCCCATTATAGTGACTTCTATAGCATGTGTAGTAGATGCACACTGTTTAGCAAAAAACACATTAATTAGTCAATGCTATAAGATAGTTCTTGTCATTTGTTCTTCTTTGTCTAAACTTAATAGAATTAGCCTTTGGAGCATTGGCTTTGCTAACATCCATGCAATGGAGTTATTGACATATGTGCAGAGGATAACATAGGCCAGTGTACAACTGCTGTATGTGAAATGTAAATGTGCAACAGTTCATTTAATAGTACACATTAATGTTTAACCTGACTGTGATTTATGTCAGTGCACTGTCATACAGATATTACTAATGTGTTCAACAAGACTCACTTCATGGCAACATGTGATTTACAACATGATGCTACATGGCATTCACAGATGTACTTTGATAGATTTTTGTATTTCAACATGTATGCTGTGTCAGTTGCAGCAAGGAGGACACATATAATATACTTGATTACACTCACACAAATGCAATATACTGAAATAATTTTAAAATTATGGACAATACATTTCTCCGGTAGATGATGTCATTACACAATACTGCTGACATGTATGTTGTTTTGGGTTAAGTCTTCTGTGGTCTACTTCACCATTTGTGGTCTTTCTATCTTACATACATAGATCATACACTTAGGGATATATTGACATTCTTACACATACAGTCCAGTGGTCAAGGGAGTAACTACATGAGTTTTGCCTTGATTTATGTGCAGGTTAGTATATGTCACATGACCCCACGCCTCATTTTGCAGCTGCATACATCTCATATATGCTACAGTTAGACAACTGTAAGTATAGGCAGCAGCACATTATTCTGTTGATATGCTGGTCAAAGTAACAGCTCTGTATGTGTCAGGTCCTTCAGGACTGCAGCACATAAATACACAACATGCATGAGCAGTCACACTTTCTACCTTTCACAGCATGCAGCTTGCTGCCACAAATGCTTGTTTTCATAATTAATACTGTTATTGGAATGATTTCACAGGTGTGCAAGATTCTTCTCAGTATGTTCCCATTTATATGCATGTACATTGTCATTATAACTTCATTATTCTTTCCCTCATATATTTAAGACAAAGAAAGGGCTAAAATTCAAACATCAATCATGTGTATGCAAATTATTTCCTCTGATTACATTCACAATATAACTGACAATGGCAATGTAGCTCCATACATCTGTACCAAGGGTGTAGCTAGGCATACACAATGTACTCTAGTGAGTACATTTTTTTCTGAGCATCTCTCAGAAAATGTATAGTGCAAACAATGCATATTTTTTTTCATAACTGTCTAAACTATTGTATAATGTACCATTCCTAAGAAAATATACCTATAAAATAGCCTGTTCATGGTTACAGGTGGCAACAACTGAAAGTAAAATTCTCTTTCTGAAGTGCAGAGAACTGCAGTTTGAGAGTTGAGTACATTTTGTAAAGGATAGGTGGCTGGTGGGTACAACAACATATGGTTTGGTACAAAATATACATTTCTGGATGCACACGATGTGCAATACCTGCAGTATATAATAACCCTCATGTATCTGCCTTCCTTGCCAACTATTTCACCTCTCTACTTTAACTTTCTTTTACATCATCATTTATCACATTTACTGCTTTTGCAACAATGTAGTTGCATCCCTCTCACCTTCTTTTGTCAGCATTTCTTTTTTTAATTATGTAGATGTGTCCCAGACTGGACAGGACTACTTCTATAGTTACCAATAATTATAATTAGTGGTGTTTGTATAGTAATCTATTTACATATAACTATACATTCCTCATTATGCTCATCCTGCCTCTTAATTATGTACAGTAATTCAAGTTGCCCTTACTTTACACTGTGTGGTCCGCACATGCTCACTCTCTGTGGTTAAGCTTATTTACAACCTATTGTTTATACTGTGTGCTTATGCCTATCTGCATCTCAGTGTGGCCGTTAGCATGTATTCTAGCCATGAACAGGTTCTGCTTGGCATGTAGGGTTCCTTAGCAGCCTGCATATTCAATGAGCACTGCTGCTCATTGCACAAAAATGAACAAATGTCTAGGCTAAGTGCAAAATGTGCATGTTTGTTAATGAATTCCTGGGAAGGTAGTGGTTGGTGATATACGTCTGAATTCCCATTATTTAGGTGAGATGTTAAATCAAAAATCTGCCTGAGTTGTTCATAGTTTAGGCAGATGTAAAACATTTATTGAAAATAGTAGTAACTAATATTAAAGTATTAAAAGAATCACATTTTTACAAAAATGATGTCACTAATTTAAATCAGCAATCATATATAAAAATGGCTGATATAGGTCAAAGGATGTCCAAGATGGTATATGACTATTTATAACATAGCTCCCACACATTTTTCTTACTCATCTGCCTACTCATTTAAAAAATGAACCTCCTTTTATTGCTGGGGGAGGGGGTTACAGCTGAAAAAGATTCACTATTTCTTCAGTGCATAACAGGCAGCATTTGAAGAGGTGTATATGTTTGAACATGATGTAGGGTTGGGGCAACAATATATGCCTGCGAATATCAAATCAAAATTTGGAGCCACATCCCTGGTGAGAAGTATTTTTGCAATTCACATAAATATTCAAAACTCCTTTTAGATTTAATGCAATATATTATACAAAGGAAACAAAACAACGGAAGTAGTGCATACATCTAGAGAGGAAAGAAGCCATAACAAGTACTGAACAAGAGAGAGGAGTCATATCAAGGTAATCAAAAGGAAATCACACAGTATAAGTAGAAAATGGGAAAACTGCGCTACTGATTTTGCATCAAAGGTAATGACACTACAAAACAGGAATGTGTCTTCTTCTGGAGCAATAAAGGATGTGCAACTCTCTTCCAGTTGTGCCTCATATTTTGTTTGTAGAATAAAGTCACAAGCTTTACCTAGGTTTACTCACATTTGCTTTCCCAACTATCTACATTGAATTCAGTGAGAAAAGAGATGGGAGATTTCAAGTCAAACATGAGAATCAAATACCAAACCAGATGTTGTTTGAATTCTTAACTGAGATCGCATCACTAAAATGATCTGCGGTGATAACATCTATGCAATAAACATTAACAGAACCTGGTACACAGAGTAGGCATGCAAAAATAAAAAGCATCTTATTGTGCAACTGTGTGGACAAAAACCAAAAATTCAAACCCTAACATGTCATCCAGTGTCACAGGCCATATATCAGCATACTGCATCATGTTATGTCATATTCTGTGTGTACTGTTTTCCTAATATTGCTATAATATTACACACAAATCTGCTTTTCAGTTAATTATAAAATGGATCACAAACATAGTAACCTCTAAGTGGTCAGCACTTTTTCTTGAGCCACTATTAAAGAAACACAACCGGCTACTCTAAAACCACCAAGCCTAATCAGAGCACATATCACTCAGAGAGGATCCAGAATAGATCATAGTGTACTAGCATGGCTACTACCTCTACTCTCAGTAAAAATCTTCAGCTGGCAAATCAAATAAAATTAAAACATAGCAATTCATTATTTTTGCTGTGCTTACAATACTATCCATACATATACAAATTCACTAATAAACACAACTATCATTCCAAGATTTGAATGTAAATGCTTCTTTGCTGTCAAGCCACCCTGTAAGTAGACTTTCTAATTCAAACAAAACTGTGCTGTTATCCAGACAATTATATTAACTTATTACCTGGCTGTGACAGTAGTCTTTGGTACAGTATGATTGACAGTCTGTATTCTAATTTAGAATTCACCTTCTTTCCAGAAATATCTCTCAATTTTCAATAATCCTGGTTCAAAATTTTTCTTTGTCCCTCCAAAAATTGGAAAGTTTTTGAGAAAAGGGATTAGATTACAATCACTAAATAGTAATTGTCATTAACATATTTTCTGAAGTAAAATAAGTCTGTAAGTATAATTAACATCCTGAATTTCTATTAACATTCTTGTTTAATACACCATTATTTTAAAAAGTGTCCCTAGCTGGGAACCTTTCTCCTCTAATTATTTTGATTTGTTCCTAATTCAGGGGATAAAATGTTGACAGCCCTGGCTCCAGGTATATTACAAGGTAGACAAGCAGTGGTGAACAGTCTTTGTTTATGCATTCTGAATGGGGAAAGCATGAGGGAACTAAAAAGAAGCAGATGCTTTTTGTGCTCTACTGGCTAAGAAGTTTAAAAAATGTGAAAACGTATTAAAAGATAATGATTATACTGATATGAACTGCACTGCACAAAGTATAAAAAGAAAACATCAGAATGAAAGCTACTTATCTCTCTATTACAATAGTGAAGAAAAATAATTTTTTTGATATTCTTCAGTTTTAGAAACTCGTGGCTATTATAAATCAATTAAATGAGAATTATGTACCAACGGATTCTGGGTTTATATAGTGTCAGTATTATATTGTTCTAAAAATGTATAGTTAAAACAAACTTTTTCTGATAAGTGTATGTCTGCACCTTCCTTTTTCAGGATAAATATATATTAGACACTGATATAGGGAAATATTGCAAGCCCAGCTATCTGGAAATTTGTAAATAATTCTGTCATTTGTGAACATTGATATGATTTATATAGAACTGTATGTTACGTACTGAGCTAAAATGTAACCACAGCATGCCCTTCTGACTTAGAACAGAAATGCATATAAACCATATACCTGTACAAATGTATGTTTTAACAGTAGAAATTAGAACATAAAAGGGTTAACTTTCAAAATGTCAAGAAAATAAGTTAAAATTAAGTTGCTTTATGACTGTGCTATAAAAGTTCTCTCTCAGTTTCAGTGTAGCAGACACAATGTCTAGAGCTAGAAGTTTTTGTATTGTCTTGAAGTAATTACTGGGTTTAAAATGTAAAAGTGTTTTATTGCTTTATGACTTCCTAGCAGCTCCACAGTTCTGAGCAAACATCTGAGAGATATGCATTTTTAACACAAAGATGTTAAATTCTGTTAGTTTCTGTCTTAGCCTGGGAATTGAAGTCAAGTGACAAAAAGTGATGTCATCCAAGCTAACCCAGCAATAATATTTGATACTGATTTAAGAACTTTTTCAGAGAGAGACTGTACATTTTGTATTTTGTCTTGGACCTAGCAAAAACATCCACTTGTCATCATCATCTGCACTTGCCTTGCTGTAAGCAAGATTTAGGGCATAGTATCTCTTTTAGACATAGATAGAAAAATAGTAAAGCTTAGTTTAAATGTTTTATGTATTTATTTAAGACTGCCCTGCAATGCTGTTTTAAAATATTTCCTCTGATTTTGAACTCTGAAGTTACTGTGTAGATTTTACTGAGTATTGTCTTGTTCTTTTCTTATTTATTATTAGATATATTTAAACCTACCACTGTAGCTGTGAGACATATTTAAGCTCTTAAAGTACTTGCATATGTATTTGGTGACACTGTACAGGCCACACCTAAATAGCCTTGCAAGTCTTGGTCAGACTACCATTTGGATACTAGTAACATTACACAGTAGGATTGGTCACTCTTTATAATGGCCTTATAGTAGCTAATAAGTAGGGGATGGTGGCAGTGGAAACTGCCTTATAGTCTGGGCAGAAGGGGGCATAGCTAATAAACATGTGCCAGCCTTCCCTAGTTGTGTTTGTGTGTTTTTGTATATAAACCCAGATCTCAAAGTATGTGTGTCAGCTACTTGGGTAGGGACACAAGGCACTGGCTGGACAGAGAGGGTGCTGGAGGTTTTGACTTGGCCCCTCAGCTGAGATCTTAACCTTATAGCTGTGCCAATGGGGAGTTTTATTGGGGATCTGGAGAAAGAGGAAGAAACCATCCCCAGACTGACTGTGATCTCTGTGTGCTCCTAAGGGAAATTGTACTTTACTGTGTGTATACTTGTCATCCTCCCAATGTGTACTTCCACTAGCTGTTGCCAGTGGTGAGGATTGAGGCTCCTTCATTACTGGGCCAGTGCAGGGGCTTCACAGACACCATCACCTTGACTACCAAGATGTCACCTAAAAATATCCTTCCAGCATGACAGTATTGCTCTTATCCTCACACTTTCTGGTGAGGGTATTATGACAGTTTTTAGTGCCTCATAATGTCTGAGCAAATCTGAGTGTCCCATAAAACAATGGTTTGCCATCCTGTCCTGATCCAGCAATAGTTTAGGGAGGCTATCTGAATGATACAAATAGTCCTTGCCTTTGCATCCTTGTATCCTTGCTCCAGTCATTTCTTGTTAGTCTAGGCATGCTTCAGCCTCTATGAATATTACTATCTAAACCTGCAACACATTTCAGGGTCCCACCAACCTCTGAATGAAGTACAATTTCACCAAGGCTGTGTTGAATCAGACCGGTCAACTTGCCATTAGTGTTCTAGTCTTTCACAACTTTTCTCATTATTTTACCGCTCCTACTTACCCCTAGCAATGCAGTGCATCCAAATCATAGTTATACCTTTCACTTATCTTCTCTAGTATACACATGTTCAGTTGAAATATCTCCACATACCCTAGCTCCTTTATTTCATTCACAGTTATGACAACTAAGGATCATATGCTTTCTACCATCCTAATTTCCTTATGCATGGATTTCAGAACAAGAGACAGTATTCAGAACTAGTACTATGTACAATAAAAGGATGAACTCAAGTGCTCATAAAACCATTCCTTGCATTAGGTACCCATACATCTTAATGACATTCACACTGTTCTTTCATGCTGCAGAGCCTGATTCACTTTGACAATGATTACAACTCCAAAATGCTTTTCTCTGTCTTACTTAGTGTTACTCTACCATGAATAGAGTTTCCCAAATAAAATGCAAAATGTTAAGTATTTTTACATTAAATCATGGCTGATTTATAAGTCTGGGGAATAATTCATTATCAACTTTTTTTTTTCATCTTTCCTGACCAGTTTAGTCCAAGCAAGTTAGTAGCCTCTTTCCATGGAGACCCAAGGGGGTATTTATACTACTTTGGGAAATTTGGCCAGAGTATCAGGGAAGTCCCCTACTTGTCATTGTTGAAAGTAGGATTAATTTTGCTGGACCACTTCCCATTTCCATTCCAGGAGGACAGGCAGCCCAAAGAAACAAGGAGGCAGCTGGAGAGAGAAGGAGATAATGGGGTGATGAGAGAAATGGAGGAGAAAACAAATACTAAGACCATGCAGGATTCTGAGGAGATGTTTCAAAGAAATCTGTTTGATGGAGATGAGTCGACAAATGATGGCTGTATAAATACAACCCTCCAGTTGGGAGAGTTGTGTGATGATTTATTTAAAGAAATAGTGATGCACAGTGAGCCAAAAAATCAATGCGATATTTCTTGGTTGGGAGAGCAGCATGGAAAAAATACAAAACGAGGATGCAGAAACAATCCTGAAGAAAAGTGGTGAGATGGAAAAGAAAACAGAAAGTAAAAGAAGGCAAAAGAGGAGTAGCATAAAAAAGGCAGAAGAAAATTAAAAATGGAAATATGTGGTAAGGATTCATAGTAAAGAAGACAAAGAAATGGACAAATATAAAGTATGAGACAATTTAATATCTCCTTTGGGTGTAACAGTACATGAAGTAAGAACATTTATTCTTATTAACAAAGAGACATTGTGTGACATTATATTTGAGACAGTTTTTTTTCAATGGAAAATTTTATTGGATAATTTGAAAAAAGAAAGACTGTAACCCGGGGAATCTTTATGTGATAAAAGCATTTAAAAGGGAAACAAACAAACAAAAAAAAAGAAAATGTATATACAATTTTGAACAGAGGTACAAAGAGACTTTGAAAGGACATTTGAAATCTTTATGTAAAGAAGTACTGGACATTGTACTATGATAAAAGGAGTTTATAGACTGGTGGATGGGATTGTAATACTGTGTTAAAAATAGAAAGAGAAAAAATATATACATATACCAAACATGATAAATGTGGAGGGGAATAGGGGTGTCATAAAATACTGCGGACAACCCATAACATGTTTTTTGTAGAAAAGAAGTACATTTGACAAGTAACTGTGATAAAAGAAAATGCTATATTTGTGGGGAAAATGCAATAATATGTGAATTGAAATGGTATGAATGTAACAAAATTGGACCTGTATGGACAGATTGCAAAAATGAAAATAAGAGTAAGGAAAAAGAAAGAAAAGAAATAGAAGTAGTAGAAATAGAAGAAAAATTAGATGTGAAAAAATAATAAAGAGGTCATAGGTTCTAAAATATGTGATGAAGAAGATATAAATTGCTAGGCAGTAAATGAAAACAATTCTCTAAGTAAAAGGTTAATAGATAGAAAAAGAAAATTTAAAGGGGTAAGTACAAAATAAAAAGGAAATGGATGAAAAAGAGTGTGTGTGTGTGTGTGTGTGTGTGTGTGTGTGTGTGTGTGTGTGTGTGTGTGTGTGTATATACACATACACACACATATATATATATATATATATATATATATATATATATATATATATATACACACACACACACACAAATACTGATTGGGAGTCGGTATAATGGTTAAGTGGTTAAGGTGTTTCAGTCACAGACACAAGGTATGGTGTTTGATTCTCACCTTTGTGAAGGAAAGGCTTTTAATGGCCTACTAAGAAGGCTAGCATAGTAATTAGCTATGAATTTATGAATCTAAGGAAAATGAATGTTTAGAGTGCTTTCTGTAAATGTGAATATATTAAGAATATTCAAGAAGAATGGGGACTGTGGAGTGGTGTAATACATGTGATGTAGATGTAATTATATTAGAAGATACAAGATTTTTAACAAATGAAGAAATATTACAAGCAGAGAAACTATGGGGAGGAAAAATAATCTGGAATTTGGGAAATGAGATATGTTCTGGAATAGCCATATTATGTAGAAATACAGTAAAGATATTAGATGTAACTTTAGCAAAAATGGAAACATTAACCATTGTAGATTTGAAAAGGAAAGAACAAGTATATAGCATTGTAACATCATATGCTTATACTAATTGTAAAGAAAGGGAAAGCTTATGCCATCAGATTTTAGAATATGTAGATATAAATATGAATATTATAATATTAGAATACTTTAACTGTGATTTATGAGGCAAGTATAAAAAGAAAGGAAACAATAAAAAATGTTAGAAGGTTTAAGATGTTCTAATTTAAAACTTTGGGACAAAAATCATGGATTTACAAAAGGGGTATGCATAGAACTGAAATACATTATTTTATAGTACCAGAAGATTTAGTGTAAGAGATGGGGAGGTAGTTGAAACAGGAATTTCTGATCATCTAGCAATGTGGCTAGAGATAAAGGAAAACAAGGAATACACAAAATAGGCAAATGAATAAAAGTATAAATAAAGCTTGGAATGAAGAAAGAAAGAGATTAATAATACAGTTATGGAAATATCATATTACAATGAGAACATTTTATAAAAAATGGTCAGAATGGTGGATGATATTTAAGGAAAAACATAAAAACATGTTTTTTACACTGGCAATATGATGTGAGAAAGTGCAGAAAGAAAACTATAAAAGAACATATAATGATGCGTTGGATGATTTAGAATATAATGATAGTACTTTGACAAAGAAAAATAATTGTATGAAAGAAATCAAGAAAAATTTTAAGAGTTGTTAAATAAACAAAGATATTTTGCAAGAAAAAAGAGAGGAAGTATTGAGTTACTCAAGCAGATTAGTAGAGGAAGATGGCAGTGTAATTAGAGAAATAAAAATCTAAAAGGAGAAAGAAAAATGAACTCAGGAAATGATTAGGAATAGTGTAGTGCAATATGTACAAGAAATGTTTTAAAAAAAGAAGGCAGTGAAAAAACATGGAAAGTAAAAATGTTAACAGAAAAAGAGAATAAAGAGTTGAAAAAGGAGATTTAGTTACACAAGCTAGATAAATTACTAGGACAAGTAAATGCAGATTTGGCTGCAGGACCAAATGGAATAGGATATGAAATGTATAAAAAAATTAAGGGATTAGCTAAAACAAAATTTTGAAAACTTTTGAATGAATGCTTAAACAAGGCCTTAATATATAAAGATTTATGTAGTGGGGTACTTAAATTCATATGGAAGAAGAAAGATAGGAAACAATTAAAAAACTGGAGACTGATAATACCGAATAATGATTATAAGATCTTTATGAAAATAACACAAAAGATAATTGAAACTAAAATGGAAAATATTATAGAATATAGCATATATAGTATAAAGAGGAAGGGTTGTCAAGAATTATTAATGATAAAGAAATTGTGGATGATATTATGAACAGAAAAGAAGATGAAAACTGTGATAGGAGACTTAAATAAGGCATTTGATACAAATGGACATGAACTCTTTTGGGTAATGAAAGAATATTATATAAGTGGGAAAGTTAAGAATTATATAAGTCAGGGTATAGTAATAATAAAGTAAAAATACTTATAAATGGCTGATTAAGCTAAGAGGTGCATATGAAGAGTAGTGTAAGACAGGGATATCTAATGAGTTGTATACTCTTTGCATTAGTTTGAATGTGATAGTGTGTGAAATAAATTACAAAATGAAGGAGGCTGGGTATATAGCACCTGAAAGGTTAAGAATTCCAGTTCTGTTAACATATGCAGATGACATTATAATAATTGCAAAAAAGAAAATTGGGATATAGGAAGTAATACTTTACACAAATGAGTGTCTAGAGATGACAGGGATGGCTTTAAATAATGAGAAAAGTAAAATCACTGGAAAACCTAACAGATGAAAAAATAAAGCTATTTTTTATAAAAATAAGAAGCAAATGGTATAATCAGAAAGTAGAATGTCAGTATTTTTTGTGGAGACTGGCAATAAATAAATTGCCAGTAAAAGGAAACATGCTATATAAAAAGAAAAGTAATAGAATATGTTTGCATTGTCAAGAAAAAGAAACTACAGAATGTGTTTTTGAAATGTAAAAAAGTAAAAAGGTTATGGGGAAAACTATGTAAAGAAGATTTTTTCAAAGATATAAAAAAGTGGATGCAATAAAAGTGGATATGATTAAATATGGATATTATAAGACTAGAAGTGAAGAAGTTGGTATAATGCTTAAGGTGTTTACCTTACAGACAGAAAGTACAGGGTTAGATTCTCACCTTTGAAAGAGAAATTGGTTAATCTTAAAATGACCCAAAAGGGCTTATTACCAATATGTTAAAAATTTATTTTATTATATATGGAACGAAATAATAAATGAAATTATGTTTAATAGTAAATGAATGTATCAAGATTATTAAGTAAAATCAGATGGCAGTTGATGGAAAAAGGAGTGGGGGTCTTATAAAGATGAAAATTTTGTATGATTGTAAAGGAAATTATGAATATGTGTTAACATATTTGTATCTCTCTCTCTCTCTCTCTCTATATATATATATATATATATATATATATATATATATATATATATATATATATATATATATATATATATATATATAGTTTACTATCAAAATCTCAAAATTTGAAAAAAAAAATGTTCAGAACATTGAATGTCACAGTCAAATTCCTGCATATTAAGTTAAAATGTCAAATCTGATAATTGACTTCAGCAGATTCGGCATTTTCTCCGAAAATCAAATATACTGTCCCTATAGGAGCTAAGGTAAATCTCAATCCTAGACAGCATTCCACCTTTTTGCAGGGGGGCAAGACCCCTGCACCCCCCACAACCCCACTAACTATATATTCCAAATCAGACATCTCACTACACTTAGGAAAAGGATACATTTCCCAATCTGCACTATACCACGATCACTATTCATTACATTGAGCTGTGCATTCGCTGATATGAAGTATTGCTCAAGTAACATTTGACAACATGGGAATTGGCCATATGCTGTTCGACATTGTCGTGTTCGCTGAACCCACATTCAACATTTTGATATTATTGTCCGTCTTTTTGTAAATTTAAATTTATTGTATTGGACTATGTTGAAATGTTTATGGGGGTACTATCACTTTATTAGAAGTTAAGGAACTTCGCTGGCAGCTAAGATTAAATGCTGAAGCACCCCCTGGACTCAATGAGATGCTTAATGTAAAGTCTGCACTGAAGTGGAAACGCTAATTCTGTATTAACTTAAGCAGTCTCTTTCATATCATTCAGTTGCTAACACAGAATGTACAAAGTTTTCTCAATTCATTTTAGCTTAGAGTCATGATACAAATATTAAAATGATGGAATACAGCATGCATTCCTCAGTAAGGTTAACATAAGAACTGATTGTTTTGTTTAAATTCATTGGTCCTTTAGAAGTTGTGTACAAAAGAATTACTAGATCTGATTTTATTGGTTTGTACCTTGTTGACACATTAATGTTCTCTAACATATTTAACTACTGTTCCGACACTCATTAACTTATCTGATGAAGTTCTTCCCCCCAATAAAGAACAAAAGCTTTACACCTGCTCCTAAAAGGTTGGTACTTCATGTTTTTTTATTTTTTATCAGTATATTGAAGTTTTTTAATTTTATTAATTAGAATTCTTCACTCATGATCAGAGAGTTTTTAAATATTAATATATTTTAGAAACTCTTTTTCCCGAGTCATGTCTAATGAAGTACAATGGGAGCTCGGCTCTGGTAGCCAACCACTATTGGATATTTCTCAATTCTCTATTCCATCAGAACAGTTATCCATTTACTCACTTCCTCCGTATCTACTAAATCCTACAAATAATATGGGTAATCTCTCGGACACTAGATCGGATACAGTAAGTGAACAACCGCGGTGCAGAATCCATGGCAACAGGCACTGAAGCAGCAGCTATGATTTCCAATGAGGACAGAATGGCAGGAACGATGGTTAACAGCACACAGCAGTTTAATACACTTTCTTCCCTAAATTTGATGTCCTTTCTTGATTCAGGAGCTGATAATAATCCTTTTTTGGACAAAACATTTTAGGATGACATTAATAATAACATTTTAAATGCTTGGTCTGATAATAGTGATATAATTAAACCAATGTTATTTAGACTTGAAAGGCTGTCTACTGTCTTCAAAAACATCCAGTTTGATAATTTTTATTTAACAAGCTGCTTGCAAAAGAACATTGTTCCTCTTGGTTTAAGATTAACCAAGTTTCCTAACAACCTAACCAGGGACTCTGAACTTTATAATGAACTTGTCATCTTATATAATAACACTGGTTTGCAAGCCATGCACATTCTCATTAAGCACAATGTTGTCAAACTGACAGATCTCAAGGAAGAGATAGTCTGTACAATTCGATCATACATCCTGATTTTAATGAGTTTGCACACGTCTACAATGGTATTCAGCCCAGAATCAATAGGCATGTTGCTACCATTACTCATAGGAAGAAAGTTAAACTACAAAGAGACTTAACTCAATATCAGTCCCAATAAGCTTATCCACTCAGAAGTGATACGAGACATAGATTTAGCTTCAGGAATCAGCGATTTGGAGCACAACCTTTCTCTGCCCCTTTCGCACAATTGCATGATCCCGCTGGCAACAGGGCAGCTGAACAGGTTATTCTTGACCGCTCTCCTAATAATCTTACTACAGCTACAGCTACTGCTACTACAACTACAGCTACCACTAATATTGCTTTGTCCAATTCTTCTGCTGTAAACATCAGTAGCAATAACAGAATTTCTCCAGCTCCACCTAGACTGTCATCTCAAATATCATCAACTTCCAGAGCTTACTAAGCCCCCTCTCCCTTACAAACTGTTAGAAACAGTCCTTCTCCTTTTTTCTTGACCGAAAATCAATCTCAGGGCATGGTCAGGACCTTGAGAAAAGGAAGAATAGTGCCTGCTACAAATACGGAAGGATCAGAGCCCCACTTCCCAAGAAGAATCATAGGAGCAGAGCCTTTGCCTCCTCGAATGTTATGCTACAGACAGAGCTTCAATTCACCCAGATGAACAGGGGTCTTCCTCGAGGTCATCCCAAGAGAATAACAAGGAGATGAGTACTTCCACCATTGAAGCACAACCTTTGTCCAATTTATCTGCAGCCATGACCGATTACTCTTCTGCAGTGTTTAACCTAACCCGAGATCTTTTGATACACATACATTGGAAGTCCTTAATAAAGGTTTCTCTTTCATCCCTTCACAAAGGACAGATTTAGCTTCCCTTCTACTAGATTTCCATCTTTATTTAAGGAAGCTTAATTTAAAACGTACATGTGACAAGGATTCTGATGATAGTGATGTCTCTGACACAGTTTCCAGGCAATTACCAATCAGAAAAAGTACTTTCAACCCTCCTTTAAGCAACACCTTACAAATCTTCCATAGGGTTTGTGAGAAGGATTTCTGTAGCATGCTAAATAGGTCCAGTTGCAGTAAATGGTTCAATATGTCTCCGGCACAAGCATCAGCTTTCAGAACATTGCAATCTGATAAATTGCTCAGAATCATGAGGGCGGACAAAGGAACTGGCATAGTATTAATGGACCATGACAGATATGTGTATACCCTGTTATCAGATCTGCACGATAGTGACTATTATGTTCAAGTTTCAATAACATATGTAACAAAGCTTTCAAACAGATTGATAGAACAGTTAATTCCTTACTCAAAAATGTGTCTATTTCCCCAGCAGAAGCAGAATTTATGTCAGTCACGGATCCCCAGCTTGGTAAGTTCTTTGGGATCCCTAAGATGCATAAGAATGTTCTTGAACCCCATTTTAGGCATATAGTATCTAACCATAAAACTAAAACTGAAAAAATATCAGAGTATTTGGATTTGTGTCTTAATCCCATTGTACAGCACTCCTGTTTCTATATTAGGGACTCATGGGACTTTCTTAATGAACTTTTTCTTTACAAACCTGCTGCTAATGATGCATTTTTGGTGTCACTTGACATAGAAGCGCTGTACACAAACATCTGTCATGTACATGGAATACACTTGCTAGAATCATATTTGTCACAATTTACAGGTTACACTTTAGAAAAAATTAACACTATCAGCACATTGGTTTCCCTAGTTTTAAAGGGCAATTTCTTTCACTTTAATAACCAAATCTTCCAACAAGTTAAAGGTGTAGCCATGGGCTCTAGAATGCCCCCTCATTTGCAAACCTTGTTCTAGCAGCTTGGGAAGCCAATTCTTTAGTCCACCTTCCTGGGTTCGAACACACCAAACTCTGCAAGAGATATATAGACAATGTATTTTTTGTTTGGGGGAGTGGTAAATAGCAACTTCTGATATTCACAGATTCAATTTCTACCTCTATTCCATTTTTGAAATTTAAAATAGCTGTGATTGGTAAGAACATTTACCTTACACACTGATAGTCTTTCTTGGGAATCCACATTACATAGAAAGGACATTTTCCTTAATAATTACTTGGATTATAATAGCATACATCCTATGTTCATGAAGAAGAACCTTGCAAGGGGTCAGTTCATTCGCATTTCTAGAATTGTTAGTAATGATGACTGTTTTATTAAGGAATGTCAAGTGCTTAGGAACTTATTGATTCATAGGAATTATCCTTCCAATATGTTAGATTCCATTATTTCTGAAGTTTCTGCTGTTAGACACACTAAATTTCCGCCAATTATTAAATGTGGCTTCATTTCCAAGAAACAGCACACTCAAGCAGCAGCTATCTCCACTGACAATGACATTTCCTTGTTATCCACTCACAGTGAAAATGATTCTGCTTCTCTAACACACTTGTCTAACCATATTACACAATTCTTGGGTCCTCTATAGCCAGTTACAAGCTCAAATAACAGTTTTATTGAAACAGCTTATAATTACACTGATGACCTGCCTTATGCTACTTCTACCTATCCTGACTTTGCTCAGGACTGAACCCATTTTTTAACCACTCAGCCTGAGACTTTGAACCAAGCCCCCTCCACCACCATTGACATTACTTCCCAGAGACATGCCCCTCATTTCACTGATTCGGGGTTCCCCACTATTACTTCTTCACAGGACTCGCTTTTGCTATACACGGAAACTACTGCAGACAAGAAAGCAGACAGGAACATTAGTTTCCCCATCCCGATTTGCAGGGACCTTGCCAACATCAAATCTATTGTACATAGAAACTGGGATATCATCACTAATAGCCGGGAGATTTCCAATAAATTAGGCACTGCTCCTTTGTTTGCACACAAGAGATCAAGACCCTTGAAAAACTCCTTTGAAAACAGAGATCCACTGTTTCTTTTAACACAGTCTAATATTCACAATGATATTTCTGGCATGTTTTATTGTGGTACATGTGTTGCATGTGAGTATATCTTGACAGGGAATACTTTTACTTTCCCTCATAATAACTTTACAGTCACATTTAATGGTCATTTTGATTGCAAAACCACAAATGTAGTATATGCAGCTATATGTTCATCTTGTCCTGCATTCTATATTGGTAAAACTACTCGCAGACTATCATCAAGTATTAAAGAACACACTGCCAGAAATACAGATATGAGGAATGCACTTATGAAACATACCCTTCCTTGTCCTTCCTTTTGTAAATTTAAATTTATTGTATTGGACTATGTTGAAATGTTTATGGGGGGTTCTATCACTTTATTAGAAGTTAAGGAACTTCGCTGGCAGCTAAGATTAAATGCTGAAGCACCCCCTGGACTCAATGAGATGCTTAAGGTAAAGTGCGCACTGAAGTGGAAACGCTAATTCTGTATTAACTTAAGCAGTCTCTTTCATATCATTCAGTTACTAACACAGAATGTAGAAAGTTTTCTCAATTCATTTTAGCTTAGAGTCATGATACAAATATTAAAATGATGGAATACAGCATGCATTCCTCAGTAAGGTTTCCATAACAACTGATTGTTTTGTTTAATGTCACTGGTCCAAGTTGTGTACAAAAGAATTACTAGATCTGATTTTATTGGTTTGTACCTTATTGACACATTAATGTTCTCTAACATATTTAACTACTGTTCCGACACTTGTTAACTTATCTGATGAAGTTCTTCCCACCAATAAAGAATGAAAGCTTTACACCTGCTCCTAAAAGTTTGGTACTTCGTGTCTTTTTATTTTTTTATCAGTATATTGAAGTGTTTTAGTTTTATTAATTAAAATTCTTCACTCATGATCGGCAAGTTTTTAAGTATTAATACATATATATATATATATATATATATATATATATATATATATATATATATGTGTGTGTGTGTGTGTATATATATATATATATATATATATATATATATATATATATATATATATATATATATATATATGTGTGTGTGTGTGTGCGTGTGTATAAGTATATCTATCTATATATATATATATATGGATTCACTTCAGAAGCTCGAAATACTGAAATCTCAAATTTCAGTATCTCGAGCCCAAGAAGTGGAATCCACAAAACAACAAAAATTAAAATCTGTGAAATTCAAAACCTCGAATACCAGAGGTTTTGAATTTTGCAGTTTGACCACACACACACACACACACACACACATACACACACCATCCACCACACAAACACACACAATCACTCTACTACATGAAAGCAGGGGGGCAAGCAAGGGATTTTTTGCAGGGGGGGTGCAAACCCAGAGCCCTGCCCACACAGCCCCACCCATGCAGCCCCCCACGCAGTCATTCCAGTGTTCCATTACTTGGCTATTTCTCCCCATTTGTCATAGACACTGTTCAAATCTCTGTGTGCATACTGTTTTATGCTTTACTTCTACAATTATTACAGATATTTGGATTTCATTTACAACTTTTATTTCAAATTTTATAGCACAAACACTGATAGACATTTTTTAAACTTAAACAAAACAATAGTCTTACAATGAAAACAGACTTAGCATTAAAACTTCTCTACCTTTGAAACCCACATTCTCTGAAACAACATTGAAACCCACATTCAAAGGAAATGCATCTGGCCAGTGGCAGGATAAGTTTATCTTTGGGCTGTTTTCAAATCATAGGCTCCTTGCACACATTTTTAGAACCATGCAAAAGTTCTTTGATTCTCCTTCCTGACTGTATTAATTACACTATATAATAATTGAATTATATCCCCCAAGATACTTAAAAGAAATATAGTATGTATGCATATATGCATATTTTATTACTAAATAAATATAAATATCTACAAACTGGTAGTAGGCTAATGGCAAGTGTCAGTGACGACTTTTCCAATATCATTTAAAGTCCCATATGGTACCATGAACAACTGCATAAATATATATCTATATATATATATATATATATATATATATATATATATATATATATATATATATATAGATCACCTTCAATACTCCGAACGTTCAGTACACTGACAACCAAAATCCCAAGACCAGTTCACCGACAATACATTTCACAGACATTACACTTTACCAACATCTGATTGGCTGACAATGACCACAGCAGTGTGCAAACAGCAGAAATGATGCTTAAAGTAGTGGTTTGCCATCTAAATCGTCCTAGACTCATAACATGATAATGGCAGAAGTGCCATTACCAGGACCAGGACTAGTTGGGAATACTTACCCTGAAGTGAAGTCCCAAAGGGGGAAGGAAATGTTACACATTGAAGGCTACCTGTACCATCTAGAGCATACAAGATGTGACAACTGTTACTGGGGATGTAAAGACAAGCCAACTTTACATTGTAAGGGTAGAGCGGTAACCAAAAAGTGGAGGGTGTTACAAAGACATAGTGAGTTTCAGCAGGTACTTTTGAATAGAGATGAATATACAGCTCTGGAGTTTATTCAGAGCATAGCATGACTACTAAAAATGTAATGTGGAAAGATGACGTGTGAATTCCACGGAATGGGTGAATAGTTTCTTGGTGAGTGCACTGCTTCAGCATTCATTTGTGACTTGTGTTATTCTCCTGCATTCACTGCTGTTTAACGCACAGTTGTTTAATTGTATTGTATTGACTGTGCGGTATACTTTGTTTCTTGCTCAGTAGTGATGACAAACTTGCATAGCCGGTACACATTTCTATTGAAAGAAGCCTTTGTCGTGTTTCATGCCTCTGGGACTTGGATATGTCAAAATAGATTTAGTCTGTTCTCCACGCATTATTTTGGACTTGTCAGTGTGATGTGAACTCATTGTTGGGATATTTAGTACGGGATCACTAATTTCTTTGAGTTAGGAATGGCACTTTAATGTGGGTTAGTGTGCTACTGCTGTGTTTCTCACTTTCATATGGACAGTTACTCACATTCATTTGTCAGTGATTTCAACGTCGGTGTATGGTGTTATGCAGTGTCGGTGATATGTATTGTCAGTGAACCAGTCTTGGGATTTTGGTTGTCGGTATACTGAACATTCGTTGTATTAAAGGTGATCTATATATATATATATATATATATATATATATATATATATATATATATATATATATATATACGCATGTTAATAGGTTCATAGGTTCATAGATTGGTACTAGGCTAAGTGCCCTTGTGGGCCATTTTAAGCCTAGCCAATTACCCCATGTCAGAATCAAACCCTGCACCTTGTGTTTGTAAGGCAGACACCTTAACCATTATGCCAACATCCTACCCCTGTGTGTAAAATCTAGCTGGATCAAGTTTTTAACACAAATATTAACATGGTACATATCACAATTTAGCATAAAAAGATGTTACACATTCTCACCTGACAGCCATTGCATTCTGACTTGCGTATTGAGCTCTCCTGTTAATTTAGTTCTACCATGCTACTATTTGGCTATGTGGACATTGCCTGAAATATATGTATATATATATATATATATATATATATATATATATATATATATATATATAAAATGAAAATATGCATAAACAAGTGTACATATATGTAAAGTTGTAGTAGTAAGTCACTAGGTAGCAGTGCAAAGTTTTCTAGCATTATGTACGTTTTCTTTTCCTATCATGACACACCACAGTAACGATTATAGGACATATTAGTAATACTAATGTTAATATTATACAAATTCATAATTCTAAATGACAATAAATCAATATATATCACTAAATAGATCATATCATTTTTGTCTCCAGACACTCCTAATCATGTGTGCTGAATGGGCCTATATTAGGCTGTTCCACAATACTTATAAGTGAACAATGCCTATGAAATTAATATAAATGTGATATTTATGTACAGTTTTACTGGTAAATAAAGAACAAACATTCACAATGTGGTAATTAAATACTAGGTATTAGTGAGAGCTTTCTGTCATATATTTACCCAGTTTTTGAAACCCCTTCTTGTTGAAGTTCTTCATAAAAATATTACTGTGGTATATCTTCATAATTTATACAAGCCTTACAGTAAATTTTCCAGAAAAGGACCCACTCCAATAAATTACCACTTCTTCTTATTTAAATGTACAACACTGAGTACAGTGATCATAGTAACAACCGTAGCATTCCTGAGTCACAACAATGGTACAACAACAATGCAGCAGTGTGTTTTATACTGATTGTAAAGAGCAAAAAAAAAATACCATAAAAGTCCAATGTTAAAGCCTTCTGTAAGATGCAATCTGCTCCTCCACCATATGTACAACAGTGGTACCCATAAAATGCAGAAAAAAATGCACATGCAATATATTTCACCTTGTCACTGTCAAACTCATATAATGATAAACATTGCAATCCCCAAAACACATTTGGATGCCCACCAATTATAGCCACTTTGCAGACCTCAGATGTTTGACTGCAATCATAATGCATGTATAAATAGTAACAATGGACATTTAATTTACCAGTGTTACCAAGCACATATACAGCATCCCATTGCCATCCTCTCCATACGCAAATAATGACTACCGATTATAGACAATTTGCTGACTGTGTAGAGTCCCTTTACCAACTAATGTGTATATATACATACATATATACACACACACACACACACACACACACACACACATATATATATATATATATATATATATATATATATATATATATATTTATATTTCAACACCCATATACACAGTTATTAACAGTCTGGCAGAAAAATTCAGATCTACAGGATACAAGCTAAAATAGAAGCAAAATCAGTAACCCCTACCTCTCAACTTCTTTGCCTGAAGAACTGGATACAAAGTTAAAGGGCCAAAATCAGGGTAAACTGTTTTTGTGACAGCATGTATTATCTGAGCAACAAAATATGAAACTCTAGTCACTGGCATTACTTACTGACTGTAATCTTCATTGATTTATCTCATTTTTTTTAAGCAGACAGGTCAAAAATATCAAGTATAATAAGGAACATTCTGCAACATTTGGAACATTTGACAGGTATGTTGTACCCACCTTCATACACAGACAAACATATGCACAACCATGCCAACGTAAATGTAATCAGGAGAAAACTTTAGCTTTAATGTGCAGTATTTGAGATCCATTACTGCATGGATAATATTTCTAAGCAGGATCCAAAACCTCATCTTGTGACAGAGTTTCATTAAATCTCAAAACGTTTAGGCAGTATCATGTATTGCAATTTCGTTACTGTTTCATTTGTTACCTTCATTGTTCATTTGGACCATTACTGACCGAATTCTCGTACAGATGGTCAAAGGGGAACTTATTGGTGCTATATTTGTTGACCTAATCAAAACATTTGATCAGGTATATCATAACTTACTACAAACCCACCTATCTGACCTAGGCATTAGTCCAAATGTACTACCCTGGTTCCACAATGCAGTCTCACTGCTACTTCTATGAAAAAGTCAACTTATCACCTCTAATCAAAATCAAAGAGTTTTACAAGACTCCAGTCTTGCTCCCCTCCTCTTCTCTATCTACATTGAAAAACAAGACTTGGACTTACCCAGCATCCCCTACTCTTTATGCTGACAACATGGTCCTAAAGCAGTGTAACAGACCCTTAATTTTTTAGAAAGAACTACAGGATCACTTTTTCATTCTTAGCACTTCAATCTGCAAGAAAAATACTTCTCAACTCTTCTAAAATTAAAAACAATGCTCCTTGGAAGCAAACTTAAGCTAACCCAATCCCTGATACCATTACTAATTTTAGATCAATAAATAACACTATATTAGAAAATTTGTCTTCATTTCAACACAAAAGAATTCTGCCACATCAGTCTCTTCATTTCAACCTACACATGGAAAACAATGGGAAAAAATTAACAGGCTACTATTCCCGGACAACAAAATCTCCAACTTTCTTTCCAAATCCTCCAGAATAGCAACTGGTAAAAGCATTCTACTAGCCTAAGCAGGCCATGGACTACAACTAACAACATGTTTTGCTTTTTTTATTTGCTTCTTGTTAGTCTGAGACTGAAATTGGGCTTTTATGATCATTGTGTTACTCAGGTTACAACATTCAAATAAATAAATAAATACGTTTCTTGCACTTCTGACTGCAACAAAGGAAATTCTTACCAGAAAATGGAACATTTGGGATTTTTTCCAATTTTCAGGAGGCAACAATTACCATGAATGAAAACCATTAAGAAGTGAAAGGAAGGATCACTAAAAACATGGCAGAAACATATTTGAAAGTGGCTACCATGGTGTATAAACACTGGAGATTTACCATAGAGTGGATGAAGGTATCATAGGGTAGTAATTCTAAAAATTGCAATCTGTCAATGACTGAGGTGAGTTCATGTGACAAAGAGATGCAGTTTAGATGTATACATTTTACATATGCACACACACACACACACACACACACACACACACACACACACACACACACACACACACACACTACACCTCCGAAACACTTAACACACACACACCTACCTCTCACTTGTATGCTCGTCCCAAGTCCAAATGGCTTCTGGAATTCAAATTCCGCGCGCGAATGCGGAAGATGAAGACGTAAACCATAGGTTGCACCATCGCACATATGGAGAAGATGAAAACAGGTCGCAAGCACCTGTTCTGTTTGTACGACTGGACGCAAAGGGCGTTCTTAAAAAAGAACGCCCTTAAATTGTTTTTTTTTTTAATTAGAAATAAATTGATCTCCTGGCCAGCCGATTCCAGGGGGGTGCAAGTGCACCTCTTTGCACCTGCCTGCGTGTGCCCTTGGGGGCAAGCCTCACTGCACCCCCATATGGGGGGCTGCACCCCCCACATACCACCTACTTAAATATTTTCACTCCGAGGTCGCACTACATATAAACACACACAAAACACCACCACACAAGCTACTTTCTCTTCGCACACACACACATCACAGCAACAAAACACACTGACGCACACCACAGCCCCTACCCAAACCCCTTAACACAAATACACACACACTTAGCTTGATACATAACCATAGCGGAACTTTAGAAGTGCGAAATTCAAAACCTCTGGTATTCGAGGTTTTGAATTTCACGCTTCTAAACTTTCGCTATTATGTGGATTTGGCTTCTTGGGATCAAAATGCTGAAATTCGAGATTTCAGTATTTCGAGCTTCTGAACGGAACCCATATATATATATATATATATATATATATATATATATATATATATATATATGTTTGTATATATATATATATATATATATATATATATATATATATATATATATATATATATATATATATATATATATATATATATATATATATATATATATATATACATTTGTACATTTGTAAATGTTTGGAAATATGTACATAAATTGTAAATAAGAGTTTTTTTTATATAAATAAAGGTCCCCTACTCTTTTTGATAGGTGTTGTGGAATCTTTTACATCCACCTGAACTACCACCAACTCAAGCAGGTAGGGCCTCAGATTAATGCCTCATCTGAAGGACAGCACACTCAGAAGTGCATCACCCCTCTTATGTTGCATTACAGTGTCAGCAATCAATCTTCCTAGTGTAGGAATAGAACCCACAGCACTAACATTGCCAGACTGAGGGTGCTATGAGGTAAATTTATATGTACCATTAATTTACTCCAATTAGTTCTTAAAGTCTTGAAGAGAACTTGAGATACAAACATATAATAAGGAGAAATTTATATTATGGAAAATGGGGTGGGGGCATAATTTGCGCAGGCAGCTTGTTATTCTACTATTATTAGCACCTATTTTTTATCTTTACCCCCTTTCCAGTTATACTTATACACCAGAAGCAGGATAAGTTACTTTTAATGGATATTGTAACATATTATTTCTCTTAATGAACTTTTTGTGTTAAAATTATGAAATACTGAGAACAGCAAAATATCTCTAAAATCATTCTAAGTTACATATATGAGTCTTGTAGTAATAACAAAATGCATTATTAGATGATAGCAAGGGTCTTAACAACAGACATGCAAGGCATAGAAGGACCTCTCTGTTTCTATTAGACATTGTATAAAAGATCATATGCATCAATGGAAATGTCCTTTTAAACATACAAGCTACATTTCTGGATGAATTTAATGTTTACAACAACTTACAGCAGCCAAATCTTTGAACTAGGACAATTCAACTATCTCTCTTCACTGACATAAAGAACAGAGGAGCTATATCTTCAAGCCATTAAGACTATATCATTCCATAGTTTTGTTTGTTTAACCAATGCAAAGTACATTAAGATAAAGGAAAACAGAGATTTAGTATGACATTACATGACATTTATAACTGTAATAATAAAAATACATTTTAGACAATGAAATAGTTAAGCAACATTACCCACATTAATAGTATCCATCATGTTTGGTAAGAGGGTTCAGATAAATGGGGTATATTAGGAGTATATAGCTGGAAAGGCCAGAACTTATAAGGAGAAGCATTTACCTGTGTCTCTCTCAGTTACTCACCCACATGAAAATAACTTGCCAAACATATATATATATCTTTAAAGTCACAGCTGACACACGCTTAGAAAACATGTTAGTACTGATTTCCTATGAGACAACAGTGTCCAGGGAATTCATCTCTATCTCTTGCTGCCATCTCAACTTTTGAACGTGTCAAGAAATAAGGAAGCGGGTGACAGTACAAACTGAAAATGATGCTAATAAATCAATGAAAAAAATGCATTTGATTTAGGTATAACTTGGTTTCCAGTTGAGAGAAACTTTGTTTAGATTTACAGTATATACATTATCCACTGTTTAGCATGTGCAATAGCTCAGACTAATGAACTGTTTATTTATCATGCTGTAGTAAAAAACATTTAAAGGAAAACTTATTGTTTCAACTTAGAAAGCAGAAAAACTGTCTTCTGATTCTTAACAATTAACTATTTGAAGCTACAGGATATCATAAAAATGCACAATTAATTCTTTGTGGGAAGTGTTGAGTCAGAAGACAAGCCATTTAGTGACCAAAGTCTGGATTCTGCTGTAGAGTGGAAAGTATATGTGAAATTCAGTCATAGGTTCATACTAAGCTACTGATTGAGTGCAATATTTGTAGCCTAACCACATAATCTCATATTGAGTTTACCAAGACATGAAATAATACCAGCCCCCCAACATGATGAATTACTTTGGACCTAGTTATGTCCCCTTTACATGAGGCCTTCAGGGTCAGAATTAGAATGTGCTTATTACTGCCCATTAAGTCATCCAGTTTGTACTTTGAAAAGGTTCAGGGAACTACTATGCTTTATATCCAGGGGAAGCCTATTTCATGAAAGAGATATTTTCAGTGACAGATATCTATTACACTAACAGGTTATATTCACATTACGGTGGAAATTCAGATCTCATTAGTGGGTGTTTTGGGGATGTGGAAGAGGTTGCAATGGACCTGATACTTGGAAGCTCTGTTGGTTAAGCAGAGGTCCTCTCTCTAAAGTTGTCAGGACACAGAAAATAGTGAGAATGTCTTAAGGAGGTTAGAGTAGCTCAAGGTGGACATGCCCTTGATTGCCTTGTGGTCTTTTGAACTGGGTCATGTACTTAGATAAGTATATACCAAAGGGGGGGCATTATACTCTATAACTGGACTGATAAGGTAGGAGTAGAAGAGAATGCTGACATCCTTGTATCCAAAAAATATATCCCTGTTGATCACTCTGACTATATAAAAGGACTTCATAAAAACGGTGGTACCATGGTGGTCAAAGAACAGCTCATTGTCAATGAAAATGCCCAGGTCCCTAATGAATAAATCAACTTTTAGGGGGTTATTTCATATGTGATTAGAGCATGGGTGCCTGAATTTGCCAAATGACACAATATTGCATTTCTTGGCATTTTAGGCTGTGGTCTAAGCACCACTTGTTAGCGCAAGTTAAGCTCTACTGAAAAATCCGGTGGTCATTTTGAGTGTTTATGACAACTTCCATTTTGCAGTCTTCAGCTAACTTCATCAACCACAGGTCCTTTGAGTTAACCTTGATGTCAATGAACTAAATACCAAAGAGGGGTGGTCCCAGTACAGATCTTGGGATATACCACTGGTAACTACTCTTCTGGATGAAACTGTGTCTCCAACCCTAGTAGATTAGTACTGTCAGTGAGCCGGTTTGTTATCCAGTGGGTAGCATAGGGGTTTACATTAAGTTTGACTGATGATGATGCCCGAATGTAGAATGGTATCAAAGGTTTTTGCCAACTCCAGTTATGCAGTGTGAATCAAGTTGCCTATGTTCAATGTCTTGTTGACTTATTCAGAAATGTCTACAATATTTAGGAGGCAGGGTCTGCCTTTAACCAACCAAAACTGGTTTGGGTCTGGGGTTTGAAGACTGCCTATGTCTTTGTAAATGAGTTCCATAATGATGCATTCCATTGCCTTGCAGATAAGGTTGGTGAGACTTATGGGTGTCTATTTTCCCAGATCAGTAGTGGGTCACTACTATGACAAGAAAACAAGCTGGCACATTATCTGGCTCATGAAGCTACTGCTCTTAGCCTTGGAAAGAGCAGTTAGGATTTGTTCAACGGTAATGGGGGAATGGCAAAGCCATACTAATGTACTATGGATAATCAGGCAGAGATAGGGGAGTAAAGTTTGAGCTGAATTTGTCTACTAATATGTTAAAATGTCTTCGTAGGCTGAGTATGTGATTTTATCTTGTACTACTTTAGAGCACTTTTGTGTATTACTTATGAGATTACCGACAAAGCAAAAAGCTTTGTGGTTATCCTTAACAAAGGTGGAAATTGTCAGTTCATACTTGCTTTTGGAGGATTTGATTTTGTTTGTACATTCTTTGCTCACCTTTTTGAGTTCTTCTTTAGCTTTTGGGGTGTTAATGTTGCTTTATAGCCTTTGAATGTCTTCCTTTTATTGTAAAATTTATTAATATTGGGGTTCCACCAAATGGGTTTGTTCTTAACTTTATCACTGTATTTATGCCTCGTGGGGACCAAAGCCTTAAAGGAAATCTAGAAGTGGACATCAAATTATCTGTGAATAAAGTTGCATGTGATGTGGAGTCACTGAGGTGAGGAGGATGTTTGAATTTCATCTGGTCATTAGTTAGTTACAGTATATTTTCTTTAAACTAGTCTCTAAAGATGGAGGAGTTATGGAACAACTTGGATCTTGCACTTGAGGTGTTTCTGCAGAGTGGTCAGATTTGACTAGTGATTTGATAACTGTAGGTGTTGAGTAGGGTGGGACAAAGTTGGTGACCTTGTTGGGGTCTGGAATAGTTGGTTTAAGTAGTTGGCATTAATGAAGTCCAGGTATCTTTGTGCTTATTTGAGGTAGTTTAGTTCCTCACTTTGTGGAGGAATAGTTGAAGTCAGCCAAGATGATAATGTTGGACTGTACAGTGAGGGATGTTAGTTTGTTTAGATATGACTCATGGTTTGCCTGGGTCATGAGGCAACGATGGTGTACTAGATGTTATCATACGGATGTGGAGGAGTTCAATGTAATTTTCCTGTGTTATAAGTATGGATATGAAATGGTTTCTTAGGAACACAGATACTCCCTCCTCTAGCTATACTTTTGAATTTGGTATTGGATCTGAAGTAGTGATGTGCATTAAATCCCTGCACTGCAGGTTTGTTATTTCTATTCTGGAGCCATGTTCCACATTTTCCACTGTTAGGTGTTTTTGTAAGCAGTGCAACTTTTTTCAAGGCTTCTAGCATTGAGTAGTGCCACCTTAATATTGTTTCTCATTTTGGCTTGATATATAGGTAATTTGAGGACACTGACCTAGCCTAAAAAGGCACTATGGGGGAAAAGTCTTGGGCAATATATGGAAGTCATAAGGAGGGAGATGCAGTCCATCCCTAGCAAAGCAGCCAAAGCTATCAGTAATTTACTCCCAGGCAGATATGTATGGGATCCACTTAGAATAACAACAGTAGATGAGCCAATACTTAAAGTCAGTTATACTTTGTATTGTGACATCATTCTTAGCAATGGGAGGATAGTGCTCGATGCCAGTTTCACACCTAATTCTGATGCATACTCTGAGAGCTCCATCATATCACCTCGTCATATGATCCAAGAAGGTGCATCTCAAGTCATTCACTCCCACATGCACAATAATCAGGTCATATGTGTACCTGGGATGAAGGGACTTGAGGACCCTAGTAATATTGCATATCCTGTCACCGGAAAGATTGCTAATCATCACTATGTCCTTGCTCAGTCTAGTAACTAGAGCATCTGTGTGTCTAACTGTGGAGTTCCCTATGATCAGGAAATTGCCAGACATACAGGCTTGATCCTGCTGCCTTAAGAGCTTGTGCATGCTGGTAGTATGACTCTATTTTGTGGCTGTTTTTTACTGTAGCATCAGATTGTGTTGAGTTTTAATTTAGACCTGTTTTGCTTTAGTGCCTGTTATTTACACTGTATACAACTGGCCATGTATTTTAAGTAAATTCACCAAATTTTGCTGCAAATTGTGGGGATATATGGAATTCATCTGTATATGAAATTCACCTGATAATGTCAACTCTACTATCTTCACCAGTAGTTTTTTTCCACTGGCTTTTACATTACATGATTAATACTCCAACTCTGTTTTTGAAAGCTATGAGATGCATATCCAAAATAGCCAACTGATGAGCACATCTTCTTGTGACTCCAATTAATCCACTGACTGACACCGACAATGAAGCAGATAACAATATTGATCCTCAAAATGGAGCAGGTTTGCAATTGGTTTTGATTTTCTAAAGAATTTGAGAGGCAAATTCAGATTTTAAGCTTAAACACTTGAAAGGGTGTAACAACAGCATTCTGCTTTAGAATCATATATCTCAGTTAAATGAATTTAAAGCAGATTGAGATTAACAAAAGTGTCTATTAGTGGAAAGAACAGACCTGCTGCACTTGTTGAGGGAAAAATAGTTAATTGAAAGCATGGATCTATAATATGCGGAGCTCATTTTAAAGCATTCTGTCACAGAAAGTAATATGTTAAAGGTGTGATTTGCAACCGTTAAATTCAAATATATGCTTCACATGTATTTTAACTATGTAGGTAATCTCGATACATTGGCCAATATCAAATCATATGAGCAACAACAATTATCAGACACAAAAATTACTATTCATCAAGTGGGTGATAGAAGTATCAATGAAAACACAAACGGTCATTTAAGAGTAAGCAGAAATGCTGACAATAAGTGATAGTGATAATCATCTTAATAATGTGATTGGCCATTTATTTCAAAATGTGAGTCAAACTGCAAATCAAAAGAATGGTTCAAGTAAAAGTTTTGGAAGAGTTCTGATAAACAAATTTTCCAATGAGTTTGAGCCCAAATGAAAATCCTCAGATGCACTCAGAGAATCCAGAGAATCAAAAACAACTAACAGGTACAGTCAGCGCACATCTTTTATATCCACCAATCACAGAAAGCATCAGAAAAGAAGGAAGTACACATACAAATCAACCTTTTTCAAGAGACTAGGTTTTGTGACAGGAATCCAAAACAAGAATTTAAACCAAAAAATAAACTACAAATGCCCACCAAAATGCCAGGACAGAGATTTTATACACAAAGTTTATTCAAATTGAAAATAGTTAAGTTCTTTTGTCTCTGACATACAAAACTTCATCAGAACTACTTAAATGTCACAGTAATGCATATTAATAAAATCATACAGCCCATGTTATTCGCCCATTGACCAATTACCAAAAAGAACTATTCCACTCTTAAAATTCCAGATGGATGTCTTTCTGCATAAAATACATTAAATATAATAAATATATATTGAAAGTTTTATGTTATATTAGATATCAAATTCCATTAAATTAAAATGAGTGCCTTCTGTGTGGAATCTGCATGTCATCCCCGTGGTTGGATGGGCGTTCGAAAGACATGCGTAAATGGGCATGCCTTTGTTGAAGGTTGGATGTCGAGATGGCACCTCGGCGTTCATGAAAATCTACTGCCAATCATTAGCGGACCGGAGTTCTGCTGTGGCAACCCCTAACCGGGAAAAGCCAAAAGACAAACAACAACAACAAAGTTTAAATGCCCAAAATGTAAGTACACTAGTAACTGATACATTATCATTCAACCTGGGGGTGTTTCTGTGTCCACCTTTAATTGCCAGACTAACTCCTTATAGTCAGTCCTGATCTCCTAGGAGTCTCCTCTTTCATTTTATAAGTATTTGTTCCAACACAAAAAAAGAAAATTTGCTTTGAGAACAATGCTGTGTCTGTCTAAAATAGACCTTAGCCCCATTCCCATGCTGGGTGTTTTAATATTCCCTCAGTTTTTCCTATGTAAAAACTATTACATCCCAAGCACTGGGATTATACCCTTACTCTAACAATTATAGTGTCCCTTAGACTTAATGGCTATGTTCCTCACATTTAAATAAATTCTATCCACATTGCACACATAGGTACACTGTTTATTATTCCTGCATTTAAATGTACCCAACCTCTTGTTATTGGAAGGCATTCTCTACATCTCAAGTTCCCAAACTTCCTTAATGTTGTTGTTTTTCTTTCTGACAAAACGTGGTTTCATATGGATGTTATTATTAATACCAGGAAAGCAAGTTAATCCCCCCTCCCAATGTCTATTGATAATATTCTCAATACGTTTAAACTTAGAATTAAAAGTGTATGGGCCAGATTTACGAAGGCTTGCATGGAGTCTAAGATTAGTGTAAGATGGCAGACAGCCAATATGTCTGCCGAGCGATCCAGCAACAGCCGGCAGGGGCGTGCATGAGAGCTTCTAAAGCTACTCTTGCACGGACAGTGTTATGGTATGCAAATTACCTCATTTTCTGCTGACAGCTATGCAAATAAGGTAAATTTGCGATCCAGGAAACACTAACATGTTCGTGTAAGAGTAGTGTTATTTTCAGAAATGTACTCCATTGGTAATGGAGTACCATTCTGCAAATAGCTAAACGGAGCTATGACAGCTCCAAATAAAGGATGCATCTAGTTGAGGAAGCATGCCAGTGGCCAAATATAAGGCCATTGGCATTTGCAAATGTTGTAAATCTTTAAAATCCATTTTTTCCCGATCTCTGATGTTTAAGCGTAGCGCAGCACCGTGCAAATGTGCGGCGCTTTAAATAAAACTGGGCATTTTCACTAAAAAGCTTGTTCTACCATGCAGGTGAATGGCAGGCTGAAAACAACATGGCCACTGAGTAGTGGTTGCTAAGGGGGGGGGCTCAGTGTGAGAGATGTAACCAAGCATTAGTAGGCAATCCTATGCAAATGAGGATAAGGATAGTGAATCACAATTTTCCTCAGCATGTGAGCCATGTCCCTAGAGTGTAAGAGTAGGTGTAGGGGAGTAGTAGAGTAGAATATAGGTGACATCATGAGGGGGTATGTCTGAAAGACTGTAAGCTTATTGGAGCACAGTGGCTTGTGTTTGCCCTGAGTTGCTCAGGATTGCAAGAGGCGTGTCTACAGTTGTCCTAGCTGAAAACAAGAAACCAAAGGTGTACACCATGGATATATCTGAAATTTCTTACAAATGTGCATGCGTGTGCGCATGTGTGTGCCCATGTGCGCATGTTTGCGCTTGTTTGCGCAGTACTGCCCTGGGCGGAAAAGAAAGGGAAAAGGAAGGAAAAGAAGTAGTAGGAAGGTAACCAAGGAGAACTAGCAGAGCTGCCAGGTGAAATATATCAGAATCAGCCAATTACACAGGCAGTAGACTAGCCCAGCCCAGCCCAGCACTTTAAACTCTGCAAACAGCAGTCTACCCTGTTTTTTCCCAACAACTCTGCAACACTGCTATATACAAAAAGTGAAAACTTAAAAAGCTTAAGTCAGACAAAATGTTAGGGGCTGCTATTGCTATCATAAACCAACATGTGCAAGATGCTGAGGGTGGTGATGTTGTGAATGCTGCCGAGCAACCCACAGTGAGGAGACGGAGAAGAGTGTACAGACCCAGGGTAACCTACCAGGGGCTACATGAGCTGGAGATAGTGGAGCGCTGTAGACTGGACAGAGACCTCCTGCAGCAAATTGTTGAGCTGTGCCGGCTATGCCTCACACACAGAACCAACAGAGTGGAACCCATCCCAGTGGATACCAAGGTATGTGTTGGCCTACGAATACTAGCTACAGGTACCTTCCAGAGACCAACTGGTGATATGATGGGGGTTTCACAGGCATCAGCATCCAGGGTACTGCACCAGTTCCTGGATGCCATGTCAGCACATGTCGGTGAGCACGTATATTTCCCCAATTCCCATGAGGCATTGGCCAGCAATATGCATCTTTTTCCACCAAATAGCAGAATACCCTGAGGTAGTGGGTGCAATAGACTGCACGCACATACACATCAAAGCACCACCCAATGAGCAGGGTAGGGTCTACATCAACCACAAGGGCTTCCCCTCCATCAACTGCCAGGTTGTGTGCGATGCCCAGGGCATAATAATGAATGTGTGTGCTGGCTGCACTGGAAGCTATCACAATTCCCACATCTGGCATCTGACACAGCTGTACTAGAGATTTGCCAGTGGGGACATCCCTGATGGTCACCTAGTGGGGGATGCTGGATATGCACTGGAGCCGTGGCTGATGACACCCATTAGAAAGGCACACACACCCAAACAAGAACTCCATAATGAGGCACACTCACAAACAAGAAACATTATTTAGCATGTGTTTGGGATGCTCAAGTCACAGTTCCAGTGCCTGGACACATCTGGTGGAACCTTGCAGTACTCACCAACTACATGTACCCAAATTGTCATGGCATGTGCCATGCTACACAATATGATCCTGCGAAAACAGCTGCAGCAGGAACAGCATGGGGCAGGGCTAAACAGCCCCCCACCATTGCTAAGGCCTACACAGGCACAGCGTAACTCGGAGGAGGAACAACCTGAGCCTGCCCCAGTAGGCAGAAGGAGGTGTGCAGAGTATGCCTTGGCCTTGGGAAAGAGACAACACATAGCACATACACTGACTCAGTAGGAACCCTGGAAATGACACCTTTCTCTGACTCGCACATACAATAAAAGGGATGCCTAACTTGACACTACCTGTTTTCAAACATGTATAGGGAGTGTACTATGTGCATCCGACATAGGCAGCCCTGCAGCACCACCTGTGGCATGATTGCCCTATTTTCAGCAATATAAAGCAGTGCTAAGCACATTTTACCACTATTTAGCATATTTAAATACAATTGCGCAGAGCTGCGCACTGCGCTAACTTGCGCAATGTCAGGCAACGTTGAGCAATGTTGGGCAATGTTGGGCAAAGTTGGGCAAGGTTGGGCAAAGTTGAGCATAGTCAGGTAAACACACTCACACCTGCTTTACTGTTCCTTAAGCAGTCTGGCCTGCCCAGCAGGAAAATAAAAAGCAGTGACAGGGCTCGAACTCAGGATACTGTGCACTATATTCATAGTATTGAACCACTAAGCCATGACAGCATTGCACTGGCACAGACACAGCAGGACAATTGTAGACTAACGCAAACACAAACAAATGCTGTATCATGCCCTCTGAAGAGGCATATGAGTAACTTCTCCCCAGGCCTATGCAGACAGATAACAGTAGGCCAGGCAGTGTAATGTGGGTTGGGTAGGCTATGAAGTCACAAACTAATATACGTGAAATTGTAAGCTAAGATCTGTAGTACAGTAGTATGCCTCAAGCCAGTACAATAGGCAACAGTACAGACTTAAATGGAGTACCTGACATAGCAGTGCAGGCCTAACAAATGTGTATAAGTGTCAGGTGAACCCCTCATGCTACGTACACCCACAGTAACAATCAAGTGTGCCCCCCCGGCTAGAAATGTACAAATAATAGCTGTCCCCCCTGTATGTAGAAATGTTGATAAGTCTATGCAAAGTGACTCATGGAAGCCCTGCATCCACAGCGTGCTTTCTGTCGATGTACAACACAAAGGTGAGCCCTTAAGTAAAAAACAACTTGATTTTTCACACACATATAGTATATATGTCCATACTGGGCATGCTCACACACTTAAACAAATTTAGCAAATTTCAGTCAGCAACATACTGAAAGGCCATACTGGGCATGCTCACACACTTAGGCCATGTCTGAGTACAGCAGTGGGCCACACATATCTAGCAGTTGCAGTTCTTACCCCAGAAATCTGTCACTATTCACCAATCCTGCCTTGTGCACACAGTTATATGAAAACAGACCCATATAATATATTGGACTCCTGTCATAATCAAGCTATGTGCTACAAGTACTTAAGTTGTTCAAAGAAAGTGGAAATTCAAAGAAGATCAATAAATCTCCGATCAGTATCATCAATAAACAATGAGCACTCCTAACATTATCCAATCCATGTTCTGGCAAAAATATTGTCAAAGAGTCCATAGAGAACCATGAAGCTTTCTTTGGCTATGTCATAAATATCAATGTAAACTCATATATGTTCTGAGTCAGTGCAAACCGTAAATGAATACATGTACATGACTGACATTGCCAACATCTTGTCAGACAGGTTCATACATATTTACCCCCCCCTCACTGACAATAGGGCCCATTATCATACATGGAGATTATGAAAACCCAGAAATCACATATACAATGGTTAAACAGCTCTTTCCAAACCTAAAAAATGGCGTCTATGGGGTGACATGGTTTTCCTAGCTGTGTCATATGTGAACTCCAAAACAAACAGACCCTGCACCTGAACAGTTTGTTGAGACTCACCCTCTTTACAGGATATGAAACTGTTGAATTGATTACAGCAACATTTGGCACATTCCACAAGTGTTGGTGCACAACAGACCATGGGAACTATTGTCTTATAAGCCTATTAAGCCTGATCTGCAAGGCCATGGAGTCCATCATGATGGAACTCATAAACAGAACTATTGGGAGCCTACAAACACCCAACCCTACCCATTTTGGTTTGGTCAGGGGCAGATCATGGTTCCCAAATCTGCTAGACTGTTTTCAAGGCAGTCGTCCAGGACATACATCAATGAAATGAGCTACACACGTCCCACATAGACCTTGAAAAGCCCTTTTCCAACATCCCAGACACATGTCGTATCCACAAAATCAACAACCTTTGCATAAATATGTATGTCATCTGATGGATTGCCAACTGGGGCACAGATAGATCCCACAAGGTAAGAATTGTGGTCTCCTGTTCAAGCTGGTAACAACTGCTGTCCCCCATGCCTCAGTCCTGGGACCCCTCCTGTCTTGTGTATACTTTTCAGAAATACAGTCAAACACACGAGGGCTATGTTTAGCAACGTTTGTGGATGACTGCAAAAAAGTTGCCATAATCGATGTTTGGGACAACAGAGACATCCTTAAAAAGGGTCTCAGTCAGACAGATGTGGTGTCAAAATTATGGCCTCGAGCTACAGTCATACAAATACCACATAGGTGCCAACACCCTAAATATGGAGGTGATAATAAGGGATCTATGGACACATGTGGATAGTCATCTCTACTTCTAGAAACACATTCACAAAGTGGTTAGAAAATCATGCTATGTGTTCCCACAAACTGCCAAAGTCTTTGCATGTGGGTCAAAGGAGGTTCCATCTACTCATCAGTCATCAGACCTGTCAGAGAGTACCACAACACACTTGCGATGAATCTGACTAGGCACCTTCAGCAGCTGGAAAGACCACTGAAGTACCTCAACAAGAGGATTACTGGCCTCAAACAGTTGCCCCATGCAACAAGACTGAATTTAACTCAATCTGGACTGTTGCATGCTGTCTACTCAGGAGATATCTGCCCAACAGACAGGTCCATGTCCAATGCAGAACTGATGTACATGCGCTATCTGAAGTAAACCCAAACTCACTGTACCACATGCTCTAGGGATATCATCATCACAACATTAAATAGAACATGTTGAAGGGATACATTACTAACTCACAGACTTCCCTTGCTTTGGAACAGGCTCCCAAGCGACATTAAGCCGAGTCCCTCACTGATACTCTTCTAGAGGAGCCTTGATGAGTGTATGTGAAACTGAACTGTCACACCATGGATCACTTCATCAGCTCTACTACACAGAGGCCTAGGGAACTAACTCCATGGGTGGTGATAGCTGCACACTCTGGCCATACTAATATATGCCTTCAGGCAGATAGCCTATTACCTACCTATGTACCTATATATATATATATATATATATATATATATATATATATATATATATATGTAGGGGGAACACAGCATAATAAACCAAAGATGGATGGGCAGAGATGTGTGTAAGAGGGTGACCACGACAGGGAGCCATCCAGGAGTGTCCCACCCAGCACACATCCCAATGGCATGAAAAACATGAGGTGCATATCTCTTCCAATGTACATAACAGCCACCAGTATCTGTAAGCATTACAGTGTATGTGGTCCATGTGCCTGCTGTACAACATGACTGTACAATGAAGTACACATCTACTATCTGTAGACATGTACCTGTCACATACGTTCATAGGTATGTAGTAGACTATCTCCACGAAGGCATATATCAGCCTACGCAAGTTGTGCAGCTTTCACCACACCATTGGGTCATCTCCCAAGGCCTAGTTCTAATAGTTAGTACCCTAAGCCCCTTTCTAGTAGGGCTGCTGATGTGATGCCTGGCATGAATTGTCTGTTTCCCATCCACTCATCAAGGTTCCAATTGAAGAGTGTCAGCGAGGGGTTCTGTCAGATGTACATTAGGACTCTGTTCCACAGTAAGACAAGTGTCTGGGATGGTACTTTATCCCACCAGCATGTTGTATTCATTGTTGGGATGAGGTTCATATCCCTGGAATGTGTACGGTGACTCAGTGTTGTTATCTGTAGAGGAGCATGTTTAACAGTTATGTGTTGAGCAGAGTGTGCCTCTGAGTAGGCAGTATGGAACAAAGAACCGATTTAGTTTTACCAGTTGTGTTGCATAACACAACTGTTTGAGGCCAGTAATCCTCTTGGTGAGGTACCTATGTGGTTTCTACAGCTGCTGGATATGCTTTGTCAAGTACATCCAAAATGGTGCACTGTACTCAGTGATGGGTCTGATGATGTAAGAGTAGAGTGCCAACACTACCTCTTTGGATCCTGATGCAAACCCTTTGTTGATTAGGTGGGCCACATAGGATCTCCCAATCACTTTCGCAACATGGTTATCAAAGAAAAGATGACTATTTACTTGTGTCCCCATATCCCTTTTCACCTTGTCATTTTTAAGGGGGTAACACCTATGTGGTAGTTTGTGGGTATTTTGTTTTCAACAAAGAGGATCACTATGCATTCCTCCACAGTGAGCTTGAGGCCATGATTCTGACACCACACATCTGTCTCATAGAGTCCCTTCTGGAGAATATGTCTGTCTTCCGGGAAATCTATTATGGCCAACACTTTACAGTTCCCAGCAAACTTAGTCAACCACAACCCTCCTGTGTTGGCATGTACATTTGAGAAGTCTATACCAAACAGGAGGGACCCGTGGACTGAACCCTGGGGGACACCAGTCATTACCGGTGTAGAGTCTGACATGTAGCCAGCAACTCTTAATGTGTGGGATCTATCTGTGAGCCAGTTTGCAATCCATCTTGTGATGTATGGATTCATGGCCAGGTTGGTGAGTTTATCTATGATACCTGACTGGGGAATGGTGTCAAAGGCCTTAGCAAGGTATAGGTAGGCTGTGTTGAGCTCATTTCGGTCATCTGTAGCCTGGGTAACTGTCAAAGAAATCCTCCCAGTTCAGGAGGCGTGGTCTGCATTTGATGAAGCCAAACTGGGTGTGCTCAACTGTGTGAAGGTTCCCAATCTCTGTATTGTTGACTTCCATTATGATTGGCTCCATTGCCTTGCAGTCAGGATCATAGAGCATGAACGCCAAGGGGTTTTTGTAGCCCCACCCCTGTGGAGTGTGAAGAACGCTGCTGTGCAACATTCTATGGGTACATATCCTGTAGAGAGCACGTAGAGGGAGGTGTAGGTATCCTTGATAAATATGGATACATCCTCACCCTATGTGCTATGATTCAGGTTCTGATGCTGGAAGGTATGGAATGAGTAGTATCCTGGTAGTGCTGGTGAGCTGCCTGGAGCCTTGAACTAGGCTTCTATTACTGCACAGATATCAATATTCTCCATAATGAGAAGTGCCTCGAGTGTGTGCATCTGGAGGCTGAGACTTCTGGCAATGAGTAGCATTTAGCTCACTTTGTGGTTATTTGTGTTGGTTACGGGGTTTGGTTTGTCCTGTGTGACCGGTGTTCCACACCTGAAGTCAGCGCCTCATTGGTCCCATCTGACCATAAGCTAATTACCCTACATATTCACATTCTGGACCCACACCCCCATTAAGGAAACTGTGTTAAAAATGTCTCCAAAGCCAACTTCATGCTTCTTAAGACAGAAGTGCTGAACTGCAGGACACCCATGCAGATGGACAATACAGTTATGACTACTGAATCCTTCACAATTGCACTTTACAAGCACTTATATGACTGCATGCATCGTGCTATCCCAAACAGAACCAAGATGCTATCCTCCAAGAAAAGGAAGCCAATCTGGTGTTCCCCTACCATAAACAAACTGCACAACAGAAGGAAGAAACTGTTGCAAAAGAGGGTAAAATCCCATGAGTGGAGGAGCTCCATGGTCAACATCAGTAAGAAGCTGTGATCCCTGATAAAATACTCCAAAGCTAGTTATGAAAACAATATCGACACTGATTCTAAAGACAGCCACAAAGCATTCTATAGCTATGTCAGGAATCTGAATGGCAACACTCAGATCTGGTCTGAGTTACAGCACAATGGCACTAAATATACAGACCAAACTGATATTGCCAACATCTTGGCAGATAGGATCAGTGCTAACTTTACCCCCCCTCTCACCCCTGAAAGAGCACATCTCTACAATGGAAGACTGCAAAGTTGCTGTCATCATGGCTGCACAGGTAAAAAACACTCTCCAAAGCCAGGAACACAGCATCCATGGGACCAGGTAACATCACAGGCTGTGTTCTACACAAACTACAGAACGAACAGGCACCACACCTATGTACTATGTTCAGTCATACCCTCGCCTCAGGCTTTGTGCCTGCTGAATGGCACACAGCAATGGTTATCCCACTACACAAGGGGGGAGCCACCACGGACCCCAGGAACTAGTGCCCCATTAGCCTGATGAGCCTGCACTGCAAGGCCATGGACTGTATCATCATATAACTTATAAAAAAAGACATTGCTAACCTCCAAACTCTGGACCACAACCATGTTAGGTTTGTAAAAGACAGATCATGTCTCTTAAACCTGATAGACGTCATTGAAGCAGTCACCAGAACTGTAGACAAGGGTAAGGTGGTTCACACAGCCTATGTAGATCTTGCCACAGCTTTCAACACCATTCCCCACTCTGGAATTATAGATATCCCACTAAACTAGGTATAAATCGCCATGAACTACAGCATAGGTGGTAGTATACTTAACACTGAAAGTGTGATAAGAGACCTTGGGTCACAGGTGGACAGTGGACACACCTGTGATAATCACATCCCCACAGTAGTCAGGAAATCCTTGTACATGGCACACCTCATCACAAAATGTGTCTCATGCAGAATAGAAGAGAACATTGTTCCCCTCTACTCATCACTCACTAGATCCATAATAGAATACAACGCCCCTTTTGCTATGTACCTCACAATACATCTACAACAACTGGCAAGCCTGCAGAAATACCTCACAAAGAGGATTAGCGTCCTGAAATACATGCCATACACAGACCCGTCTCAAAATGCTCCAGCTGTACTCTCGCATATCGCCTACTCAGAGGTGATCTCTGCCTAACATACAAAGCTATGTCAAACACAGAGCTGTTGGACATGCTCCACGTAAAACACTCACAATCCCTCTGATCTTCAACCCCAAATTCCAGAGTGAAATACAAAAGAAAGGGGTGTATCCATTTACCTTATGGATACCCACACCTTCAGGTTAGTGGCACAGCATGAGGCCTTGGAGCCCATGCAAGTGCAACTAACATTGGGCAAAGCTGCTTACCAGATTGTAGCCTGCTACAGATCACCTACCTTGTCTCAGGAACCTCAGTCAGTATTCTTGAGAACACTGGAAAATATAAAGGTCCTACCAAACACCATTATATGAGGAGATTACAGCTACCCAAACGTTGACTGGGAGAATTACTCTTGTACAACGTCCTTTGCCCAATGCTTCCTAGAGTTTAAAAACTCAAATGCCCTGGAACAGCTGGTCACCACGCCCACTAGAGGTGACAACATACTGGACCTGATCATCACCAACATGGGGTACCAGTGTTCCACACCAGAGATAAACCCCTCGCTGGTAATATCAGACCATAAAGTAATCAGACTGGACATCCACATCCTGCCCCCCCCCCCCCAGTCAAGGAAACCACTGTGAAGAAATTTTCAAAAGCAAACTGCACACTTCTCAAGACCAAAGTGGAAAGTTCCAAAGCCCCTTGCTATAGGATAATGCTATACAATCTGCAGAATCATTTACAAGTGCATTCTATGAGCATCTACAGGGATGCATGGATCGAGACATCCCAAATAAAACCAAGACACACTCCTCCAAAAAGAAGAAACCAATCTGGTGGTCGTTGCCCATAAATAAGCTATACAACAGAAGGAGGAAACTAACACATGACAGAGCAAACTTCACAAAAGGAAAGGCATCACTGATCATTATTAGGAAAAAACAATGATCGCTCATAAAATAATCCAAGGCCAGTTTTTAAAGACAAATTGCCAAGGAATCTAAGAATAACAACCACAAAGCCTTCGTTAGCTATACCAAACATTTAGGTGGCAACTCTCAAATATGCTGTCAGCTACTGCAAAATGGCAAAAAATACACTGAACCAACTGACATTGCCCACATCCTGGCGGACAAGTTCAGTGCAAACTTCACCCCCAAAAGGGCCTGTGTCCATCCCAGAAGAATGCAGAGCCCCAGACTTCATGGACATGCAGGTAAAAACAGCCCTCTCCAAAGCTAAGAACACAGCATCAATGGGACTGGATGGTGTCCCAGGCTGCATCTTACACCAGCCCCAAAAGGAACTACACCCTCACCTACATTCACTGTCCAGACTCAACCTTACCACAGGCTATGTACCCAAAGAATGGCATACAGCAACAGTCATCCAGCTCCACAAAGGTGGTGCCACAACAGAACCTGGAAACTATTGCCCTATAGGCCTACTCAGCCTGGTCTGCAAAGCAATGGAGCAAATTATCATGGAACTCATAAACAGAGACATTGGGAACCTCCAGACACTGGACTCTACCCAATTTGGATTTGTTAAAGGCAGATCCTGCCTCCTAAATCTAGTTGACTTCTTTGAAACAGTTATCAAGGACATAGATGGAGGTAAAAGTAGTCCACACAGCCCACCTGGACCTCACTAAGGCTTTTGACACCATTCCCCATTCTGGCATCATGGACAAGCTTACCAGCTTGAACATTAACCCCTGTGTCACAGGATGGGTGGCCAACTGGCTTGCAGATCAAACACACATGGTCAGAGTTGCGGGTGCCATGTCCGACTCTAAACCAGTCACAAGTGGCATCCCACAGGTCTTGGTCCTGGGACCCCACCAGTTCAGTAGATACTGCTCAGAGGTACAGGCAAGCACGGGAGGAGTATGGCTGACCAAGTTTGCAGATGACTGCTAACTGTGGTCCATAATCGACTCTACGGCTGACACAGACATCCTCCAGAAGGGTCTTGCAAAGACAGATACCTGGTGTCAAAACAATGCCCTCAAGCAGAATGCCGAAAAATGCATAGTCATCTCCTTTGGATAAAACAAAGTGCCCACAAATTACCACATAGGTGGTAATTCAGTTATGTATGGAGAATGTAATTATGGACCTGGGAACCCAGGTAGATAGTAAACTCTCCTTTGATGATCACATCGCCAAAGTGTTTAGAAATTCCTTCTATGTAGCCCACCTAATGTCACCTAATGTAACCCACTTTGTCAAGTCTGATGATGTCATCATCCTACAAATATACCTGTGGAAAGGAGAACTCCCAGTGATGGGTATAGCATGTTGTGTAAATGTGTACTGCTTTAGTAACATAAAGTAGTTAGATAGGGGTGTGAATCCTGCACTTGCCGAGTGTGTGTGTGTTTCGCCTTGGAAAAGAGCAACCTTTTTGAAGACTACTGAAACACCTTAAAAGTGGTATACTCATCTTTGTCAAGTCTGATGATGTCACCATCCTACAAATATACCTGTGAAAATGAGACCTAACATGTATAGCATATCGTGTAAATGCGTACTGCTCTAGTATCATAAAGTAATTAGAGAGGGGTTTGAATCCTGTACTTGCCATTTCTGTGTGTTTCCTTGGAGAAGAGCAATCTTTTTGGAGACTACTAAAACACCTTAAAAGTGGTATACTCATCTTTGTCAAGTCTGATGATGTCACCATCCTACAAATATACCTGTGGAAAGACAAACTCTCAGTAATGTGTATAGCGTGTCGTGTAAATACATACTGCTGTAGTATCATAAAGTAGTTAGATAGGGGTTTGAATCCTTCACTTGTCAACTGTAAGTGTGTGTCTCCATGGAGAAGAGCAATCTTTTTGGAAGCTACTGAAACACCTTAATAGTGGTATACTCATCTTTGTCAAGTCTGATGATGTCACCATCCTACAAATATACCTGTGGAAAGAAAAGCTCCCAGTAATGTGTATAGCGCATTGTGTAAATGTGTATTGCTGTTTTATCATAAAGTAGTTAGGTAGGGGTTTGAATCATCCACTTGGTGACTGTGTGACACTGTTGGTTAATGTGTCGTGGGCTTTGCTTTTACTACTGTATGACATATCACAATGACAACAGTATGTGCATTATACATGTCAGGTAGCTGTGTGGCAAATACATATACATACATGTGACCTCAATTATTTCATAGGTGGGAACCCTGCTTTCCCCATGAACACAACTGTTGTCTTTGCCTGAGTGTGCTGCCGCTTTCCAGACCTTAGATCACACCTGTATGCTTGTGACAAGCCTAGCAACTGCAGTGATCCCTGGTCTACGTCATCCACTTCACATTTACTCATTACAGTTTCTATTGAATAGTGTGAGTGAGGGTTTATGCCTGAGGTATATTTGAAACCTGTTCAAAAGCAGCAAAGTCTGTCAAAGATGGCTATTTATTATAGGTGTGCAACAACCTTTGTGGATATACATGCAGACCTCTTATTGCTTATGTGATCCACAGAGGGATTTCCAAAACCCTTTGGAAATGCGATTATCAAAGGTGAGATGACTTAACACATGGCTCCATGTATACATCAGTACCTGTTCCACATTTTGGAGGCTACTACCTATGTGGTACTCTGGGGATACTATGTTTTGTAAAAGTGGATGACTATGCTTTATTTGGCTTATAGCTTTACAGCATGGGTTTGACACCAGGTATCTGTCTGTATGATACCCTTCTGGAGGATGTGTGTTTCATCTGGAGAATGCATCATAGCCCACAGTATGCATTGCCAAACGTGGCCAGACATATCTCTACTGTGTTTGCTTGTACCTAAGAAAGCTATATGCCAAACAGGAGTGGTCCCAGGACTGAGTGCAGGTGAATACCACTTGTTACTGGCATAGAATAATACTTGAAAGCTGCAAATGTTACTGTGTGTCCTACATCTGTGTGTCAGTTGTCAAGCCATCATCTAACAGTTGTTTATGGGCAGGCTGTTGAGGGTATGTATACTACCAGAATGCAAACCAATGACAGATAGTAACAACAGTATCACCCACAGCACAGTGTCAAACCGTGTCATACACACACATGTACTCACGTTCCAAAATGTGTGTAGTACAATGCATACTGGCCACCAATAGAAACTATGGAGTGTTAACACTGTCTAATACAGGGCATGTCACCCTGCCCATGTGTCCAATATGCATGTACATGCAGACAGTGCACCTCAACCATGTTCACAAATGTACACCTGCAAATCTGTGATGCACACATCCCATACTTACTGTCCACTCTATAACATATGCTGACAAAACTACACACATCAGCCAAGTGGCACATGGGCAGACAATACACAATTGGAATAAACACTGGTGTAAACAATACTACATTGATAATTATAGCTTTAATGCATTATGCCTGCTCAGCTACACCTTCAAGGATATCATTACACTTTACTGCTGACAACATGCTACACATTAAAACATTGCTATACTGTAATAAAGTCATCCTGTGCATCAGCACCATGTTAGTCTGTTCCTGCATCAATGTTACAGATGACAGGAGGTGGCACAAGTTTCATCATATGCACAGGGTGTGTTGTTGGTTTGCCAGAGGCCTACATTGAGCCAAATGTGGATGTAATGTGTGCAGGTACGTGTTTGCCCTAGGTGTCTGGTTTATGTGTGTGTGTGTGTGTGTGTGTGTGTGTGTGTGTGTCTGCATGCATACAATTCCACCATGTGGCTGCCATATACAGGGATTTGTGGGACAGCTACAGACTGTACCTGGCAGGCTTTACAGATCACCATCTCTGGCCAAGGATACGGGACCTGTGCCTGGCAGGGGTGCTACACACAGTATCAGGTACTAATCCAGACTGAGTACTATCCTCAGAAGTTGACATATGTCCACTGGATCCAGGTCCCTGCTGGAACTGGCCAGAGCCACGTGCACATGGTCTTTTAGGATTGTCTATGGACAGCCCCCCAACATTGCTGGGGCTGGTACTGGCACTACGGGAGCAGCTATGACTTGATGGACATCCACGGCGACTGCCAGCTGATGATGTTGCTGGCATACATCCACGTCATCTCAACCATCCCGCACTGTCCTGACACATGGACATGACATTGTGTAGGACATCTAATGTCTATCAATGACCTCAGTATAATTACATATGGCACCTGCTAGGTCACGGATATTGTCATTTACAGAGGTGTTATGAGCCCTCCGTGCCCTTAGTCCCTGTCTGGTGTACCGCTCCATATGTGCCTGTGCCTCCATGACAGCCTGGAACATGTGTGTGGTTGTAAGAGTTGTGGCACCTCTGCCAGGGGCATGATGACCAGCAGTGCTCTGATGAGAACCCCTGGGCATCTGCCTATGTGGTACCATTCCAGACATCTGGCTATGGCTGCTGTGTCCTGATGCATGTGCCATAGATACCACACTGTCCTGACCAGTGCTGACTGTACACTGTCCCTCTGCTAAGGGCATTGTTGATGATGGATGTACAGGCAGTATGACTGTGTGCATGGATGGGGTGGAGACTTGTGTACTGTCAATTGGTGGCCCAACAACAGACCCTGACAAACCTGCCTGTGCCTCAACACACCTATCCTCATTATCACTGTGTCAGTGACATCAGGTTCCCTGCTGCACTGAACCAGCCCCACCTCAGCACCTGTGAGAGGAAAACAGGAAACACACTTTAAGACCTGTACATGATGTCAGACCACATGCACAAATGCACATGCATATGCACGCATGCACATGCCACACATGCACACATGCACATGCACACATGCACATGCACACATGCCCATGTACACATGCACACACACAAATACACTCCTCACTAAAGCAGACACACACACAGACACACACACACACACACACACACACACACACACACACACACACACACACACACCACCAGCACCAGAACATACTCAATAGCAGTTGATAGTGGGGTACAGTATCACAAGCAAAACAGTCATATCACATATGTCAGTATGCAGGACATGTGTTGCTCAACAGCATGCAGTGCAAGTGTAGATAGTCCTTGTTACTAACAGTATACATGGCTTTGATACATGTGTTTTCTTGTTCAGTGATTGGCTTCCCCTGGAACGCAATGCATACATGGACACAACATTGCTGTGCAAGTATTCAAAACTCTGTAATGTACAGTGCACCATCACTCACAGGTCTACATACCATGGCTGGATGTGTATCTGTGTGTCACATAGATATCCAATTCTGATTAGAGCCTCTGTGCCTTTAGCAAATAATTGTGGACACAGCTTTAGCTTATGCATGATGTGTATTCACACAAGATTAGTGGTGCATGTATAACTGATGAATACCTTTGGTCCACATACTCAATGTACAGTAGTTATGGTGAGTGTAGATCATATTGTGGACATGCCAGTGTCATCCATGACATGGCATGCTAAAACACAACTGCAAATTTAAACATCACACATACCCAACGTGTGTCATATGACCTAGCCACTCAATAGCATCACAAGACATATATGTGTCAGTTGTGCAAATGGTGACTGGTATGCATATTGTTTAGAGGTGCATATGTTTGCACACACACAACATGGAGGTGTATAGCAATGAAAGCTATGTGTAATACTGTGGTTACAATAACTGGATGGGGTGTAGTACCATACACCATCATCATGAAGCATCATGTGGTCACTCAATGCTACAAATGTGTCCCAAACCAGAACCTATCATGCTGTACTGGAACTGCCCTACCATGGCTACATTCACCATTTCACAACCAGTTGTTACATGGGTTTGTAAGGAGGCCAATAAGGAACATTCCCTAACATGAATGTGTTATGTGTTGCAGAGTGTTTCACTGCCCCATGATAGGCCTCTACCCCTCAGGTATATTATGTGTGCTGTGTGGATGACATTTGGGATACTGGAGTGTGACTTTACAGAGGGTTTGTGAATCCTTCATGTGTAGCATGTTAACATGTTTTGTATATGATATAATTGTGTGTTATGTGCATGTTGTGTATCGACTCTGCCTATCCAATGGTCACTACAGTGCAGCCACATTTGTTTGAGATGGTCTGTGTATTGCATGTGTTTGAGGCAGCTAATCACATTAGTGAGATGTGCGTGGTCTCACAGCAAACATGCACAGCATGCATTATGGGTAGGTGTGTTACATGTGTACATGGCCTACACCTTAACTATGACATGCCCTTTTTATTTGCAATAATAAATGTAGAACACACTCACCAGCATCTGTCTGCTGACTTGCTGTCACACCAGAGGGACCTACATAGATATGAGACAATTTGTCAGTAGCGACAACTGTGGCATTGCTACTGTGGGTTTGCAATCTTACAGTAGAACAACAGTTTACATTCACAGGCCTACAGATTATGTTCCAAATGATCAGTATTGCACAACAACAGGCTCCACATCTTATAACTACACAGTACACATCTCACATATGCATGATCTACCAATAGAGGTAACAGTTGTCTACAGATATGCCATGTTACCTGCATGCTCTATGTGTTCTTGCTGGGTGGCTCCAACCTCCATCATGGTAAATGTCTGCTGCTGTTGTTGTTGGGCAGGTGCCACCAGGCTCAGGAGCAACTCCTCCACTCTAGTGAGGGGGGGATGGATGTTACCCCCACCACCTGCTGCAAGCTGTTGTCTCTGTACATCAGAAGCATGTTGACGGACATGTCTAAGTAGATCACTGCAGTGGAGGCGTACCTGCTCATATGTCCGGTTATGCAGGCCTACCTCGTTTAGCCTCCCGACATCTTGCCACATTGCAATATGCTCCTGCTGGTCTTGGCTGGTTCTGGAGAATAGTAGGCTGTAGTACTGAATCATACAGATGGTAAGAATCTCATCTTCAACACTACTGTAGCTAGGATTTCTACTGTGTGCCATGATACCTGGAAGACATAAAGAAAAGATATGTATGAGCAAGTCATATGGCACATTTAACATTATACAGTACAGATATCACTGAACTGCCATATATAGCAACCTATTAGCTGACTGAGATTAAACACTTTCACTACCACTTATCAGTGCTCACCCCACAACTGCTTGAAAGTGCCTGGCATGATCTATATAATAAACCATGTTCTGCACAGCAACAAAATAAAATCACTATATAAGACTATACAAGAGTACCTGGCACACTGTATGCAACACAATGCACCACCTAGCCACAGCAGATATAGATCAAGCCAATACATAAAGAAATATGTCATCCATCGCAATGTTTGTAAGGTCCAGTTACAGTATTACCATTATACCACACAACTTGTTGATGGCAAACCCGTGGCCAAAATATGTGCACAATAGTGAATATAAGTGGCATACTGCTGTAGTAAACTATAAATGTTGCTTGATACGCAGTTATATGTTGTAACACACATATGACAGAGGACATGTTATAGGCATACCGACACACACATCAGACATAATTACAAGACACAAAGGTATGGCAACCCAGATAACCTTTACATGTGTACCATACAGTACTGTGTGTCAGTACTTACAAAACCTTAAGCTTGAGGAATGTAATCTGTGATGACTACAGGGACCACAAAAAACAGTGGTTCCAAGCAATGCGGACATGCACCATACTTTGCTGTTTAGGCCCAGAGCTTCAAGTAGTACTACAGTGCATACAGGATTTGGATTCAACATCAGTGCCAATCAATAAGCATACATGTAGTACTTTAGCCTCCAATGACACACCCCAGTTAACACCAAGGGACTACATCAGACTGTATGCCATAGTGCTTTATCTGCCTAGCAACAGCATACACAGCTTTTGCTGGGATCAAAGCAAGGACCCACAATACCATGACAGAAACAGTTTTCCACTAAGCTATCCCACAAATATACATCTTTGACATATTCACCAACACATTGACCATCACACTCAGTCAACTTTACATAGAATCTATTGCAACAAGTAGATGTGGGTGTGTATGAGTATATATGACTCTCTCTCTCTCTCTCTCACTCTGTGTGTGTGTATATATATATATATATATATATATATATATATATATATATATATATATATATGTGTGTGTGTATATATATATACATCTCTCTCTCTCTCTCTCTCTATATATATATATATATATATATATATATACACATCCATTGATGTACATATACATATACATATAGGCACATACACAGTCCACCTTTCATGGTGGGAATATCAATTATACAAAGGATGTGAGTTATACAGTAATGTAATAATATTGCACAGTCTTGTGAGAAATGCCTTGAAAGTGTTCACAGCCCAGGTAGCTTTAGCAGGCCTCACTGGCTGCAACTGAATAAAACACCCACAGTGTTTAACCACCACATGTCATATACCAGCATTGTATGCTGTCTTGTTTGTCACACACTAAAACCTACATACAAATATGCACATAACAACCTTCATCAACATATATATGTTCACCCTTCACAAACAGTTGCAATATGTCCCTTGCTCTATGCACATATACAGATGTTAATACATATGACACATATATATCTTTCCGTATGTGTGTGCCATACACACACAAGGTCCACACTGTTGTAAGTCCCTGGACCTCACAGCTGAACTGTTGGGCCTTGCTGCAGCATGAACAGGTGTCACATGTGAACACACAGTAACATTAGAGGGGGTATATATAGCTCCAAATGTTAGATTAGCATACTAGCCTGGTACAGCAGTTGCCAATGCTAAGCTACACTTTAATATAACTATCATGCATGTGTTACTCTGTCACACCCATGTTTATATAAATTTTTGCGCTAATCCCCCAAACAGCCATTGGCCACACTACTGTACAGAACACAGATAACATGGATCAGATGTTTGACATTTAATGCTGAGCTACACATTTCACAGTTATGTCCCACTGCCCACAGGTACACACTGAATTGTCCATGGCAGTAGTTAAGCAGGACATCTGTGCATAGATACGTACTGCTGCCACATTATGTAGAGTACTCTTCAAAAACATCTACTACAATCCAGTAAATACATATCTGTTACATACCTTTCCTTTGTGTGAGTTGGTATTATTTTTTTTTCTTTTTCATTTTGCTTTTCACTGTCTCTCTCTCTATCTCTGTCTCTCTCTCTCTCTCTCTCTCTCTGTCAGTCTCTGCAATAGAGTGATTAAGTTTGTTGGCAGCAATTACAGACTGCTTTTATAGGTATTTTCACATGTGCATGTAATGGCCTCTGCACCAATTGGTGGCCACCATTTGCTAATTGCATGCAGCCTGGTGTGTGGTAATTGCAGTAATCACTGTCATAGCAACCCAATGCTATAAATTGCTACCTCAGGTAGGCATGGCCCTTTCAGCTTTCCAAGATGGGGATCATGCTTGTTTGCTGTGGATATCGTTGTTTAAGGCAGAAGGTTGGTATAGTTCTTACATCTGAAGCCAGGGGTGTAGCCAGTGATTTAAATGTTGTACTCAGACCTGAATGTTGCTGCTTCCAGTACACACTTGTCAGTGTAGAATTGTACTCACCCCTCAAAATGCTAACCCAAGATACATGGGAGGATGTACTTTCTTTTCTAACTGTACAATTGACTGCCATACAAAACTAGTTATTGAGATGTATTCCTTTGGTACATGAATTGTTTGTGAACTGCTATACTGTGAATATTAATTTACTCACTTCTGAACAGTTTGTGCTTTTTTAGTGTTGACATTAGCACAGGCTGCTCAAGAAAACTGGACAAATTTCAGTACTGAGTATGCCTACCTACATCCTTGGTAGACCCTGAACACACAGGTATATTCTACATTTGGGTAGGGGTGCAGAAGTACAGAGAGCGTTATGTATTAGTGTGTGAATTTTATCTTGTTGGACTTAAAGGGTTGCTGTGTACCTGTTAGTTTATCAAGGCAAGTGGTCTGTCTGCGTAGCTCCCAACTGTGGACCTATCCACATGGTAGCCAGAGGTTAGCCTGTTATTCTTTGTCTGTGCACCACACCAGTCTTTTCAGCACTGAACAATGGCATTGTTACAGTTGGTTGCTACCAGTACATGGCTACATCCTTTTGTATTTCAGTGTTGTACTCCTACATAAGGCTATGCTTTTGGAACTCCTTCCAAAGCTATATGTAACAGCAGACAATCTGATATGCCTGTGTGTTTCTGCCTCTGCTAGGCCTCTCAAACACTCAGGTACATATTTGAACAGACTCAGGGAAAAGTAGGTAAAAGTGAGGTACACCTTTAAAATATTAGTGCCATTAAGTTGAGACTTTGAGAGAACCAGAGCATATGGATTAATACACCTTTTCTGAAGTACAAGCAGTGTCTAACGCTTACTTATTGTCATTATTCATTAAGTGTAATTTACCACCTTTCTGGCCAACGTCAGTACTTTTCAGAGGGATTCAGATGGACACAGCTAAAATTTGTTTCAAAATCAGGAACATCCCTGAAAATTAGGCACAGTTGGGAGGTATGGCCTCTGCCCTAATCAGATATGCCAGTGTTAATCCTGCTATGATACTGTGTGGGGGTTGTAAAATGCTGCTGTAACATTATTTCCTGCTAGAATGGCTGCTTCTCTTATCACAGTCATGTAATGCAATTCCACAACAATTGCTGGTAAAGATCTACAGAACAAGTTGTGTGTTATGGCATTCCTATTTTACATTCACTCACTCTGATGCATGATATATTTATTTCAGCACCAACTTGCTGTATATCTACCATGGCTTAGTGGTACTTCATGCAGTGTAGTGTGTACAAGGTCCCAGGTTTGAGACAGACAGAAGTGTTTTATTTTGCTGCTGAGCAGAACAAGGGCCCTCACATACAGAGTGACTAAAGCACTTTTAAGCAGTTGTGAGTGGGTTTACAGGGGTTTGCGCGATCTTTAGCAATGCTTAGCTAAAGCGCACACAAGCACACACTCGCGCAAACCCGCTAACTACTGCTTAAAAGTGCTTACTCCCGCTAACCCCCGCGCTCATTTCTTTGAAAGAAAAGAAAATGGGGAGATAGGAAAGTGGTGAAAAAGGGGCACAAAGAGGGAAAGACAGTAGGGAAAACAGTTTGGGATGTGCAGGATGGGTGTAGGTAAGGTCCATAGCTGCCCATTTCTTTAACAGCAACAGCTGTGCATATGCAATAAATTTGGAGGGAAATATGAAACCTTTCACCCCTGAGAGAGGGTTGAGGACAACAAAGTATGTTGTACTGTCAATTAAATTACATTTTATGTGTCCAGCGGACATGTGTGCAAAATGGGCAGCTATGTATGGGGCATATTTTTTTGGGGGGAGCAGATTGCCCTTTTTTTTTTCTTCAGGTGAAAGTGGAATGTGAGGTAGGGGAAGTAGGTATATTTGGGGAGGTAGGTTGGGGAGGTAAACAGACAAGACAAACAAGACACATACAGGGGCAGAATATGACACATGTGGTGGGTGAACACCATTGACGGGGAAGGATGTTTGGAAATTGCAAGCCCATGAGCCCACAGATGGCAACAGTGGAACTGAGATCCCCACCCATGGGCAGTCACCATTGCACCTTCACAGCCCAGAGGGTGGCTGTGCTGGGGGCTATGTAGGCAGGGCAGTCTCACCCGTGAGTCGCACTACTCGTGCCTCAAGCTGGTGTAGAGGATCAGCGACAGAATGCTCAATCTCTCTACGCACCACAACCCAGACCGTTTGGAGGGTGATAGGTGGACCTCCGCTGCCCACGCTTGCATGGGGGGGATGAGTCCCATCCCCTGCAGCACTTCCACCCAAAGGTGGCACAGGGCCAATGGAGGAGGAGGTCCCAGGCTGGGCACCGAACCTGATGGTGCCAGGTGCCATCGCTAGCTGAGGTGGGTCCACTGCAGATGGGAGCTACAACCAGTTATGGCAAGTATTCCCACCTATTGAGCTTAAATATGCCTCATTTACCGCCCTTATTTGTGATTGGCCAGTTTTGAAAAAACTCTGCTGAAGGCACACCAGCTTAGCAATGGGTAAACTTCCATTGATATGTATGTGTGTGCTGAAAGTCCGTGGTTGTGAAATGCTGTCATGGCTTAGTTGTTCAGTTCCCATACATGTTTTGGAGGATTTAATGAAAATATGGGTTAGTAACAGTCAACAGCATTCCCAATTAGTTATAACAGGATGCAGAAGTATTCCCATTAACCCAACACACCAGAGTTCCAACAGTTGAACAGTAAGCATAACACATGCATATATAGAACAACAGTGGACATTACAACAGCATGCAGGTTTAATTGATGGCAACAGGCCACCAATATTGTAGTATTTGAACAGGGCACATGCATCAAAATAAATGCAGATATTTATAAACCAATAGGACATATGCCCCAACAAATGTTTTGAGATTAGACATACCCATTGAGGTGTGGAATTGCATTTTTTATTCACATACAGTAGGGTGGAAAAAGATAGCCCCATTAACAACTTATATATCCTTCTAGTTTACACTACATTCCTATTAACCGTAGTTATATGTCCCCTACATGTATTATTACACTACCCAATTGTCCTTAAATTGGGAAATGGGTTTTGCTAGATATTTATATACATGGGCTGTATCTGACATACAAACTGTCCAGGATGCAATGTTACTGCTACATATTTTGTGATTTGCTCAGACACACTACTGCTGAGATGGTACACTGACAGCTCTACTTTCCTATAATTATCTAGATATGTTCAGGTGAAATTATCAGTTATATATTAACAGCTCCCTACATTTCTGGCAGCACACTGACATTTCTGGGGAACACAATACCAAACTACTCATGTGCCAGATTAACCTGTACATGCTGGGCATGAACCAACAGTTGAGGACTGTAAATATGCTTAAAATCTTCTGGCACTACCTTCATCCACTTTATATGGGCCTACCCAAGTGTGGGTTAACAGCGCTTAATACAACAGTACTATTTCTATAATGCAAGAGTACAACAACATATCAAAGAAAATGACACAGACACACTCCAGGAATTATACCTTTATTAAAGACTTAAAACACTTTTCTAGAGGCTCTCTCATTTATTTTATATAACAGCACATGCATAATAACTATTAAATAATTGTTATACCTTTATTTATTGGGTTAAAACACTTTTTTCAGGCTCTCTCATTTATTTTATATAACAGTACATGCAGAATGATTACTAACCTGCCTGATGACGCAGCCTTAGCAGCCTATCTGCATAGGCTTGCTGGTTCATAGCGCAGACACCTGCAGCTGTGAAGTAAATGAAGTGATATTGAGACATACCTATCCATAGTATAGACTAGAATAGCAATTCTTTACATACTTAATTCCATGGCTACTTACTCAATAGTGGGGCATTTTTCATCCCACGGGCCTCTTGGATCCACTGGTCCAGTTGATCCTCCTTGTGTCTCTTCAGTTCTGCGTGGTGGTGTCTGACCTGCTCACCAGTCTGAGGGACACCTGTGGCACTGGTGAGTTCATGAGCTAGACGGTTCCAGGCTTCCACTTTGTGTTGGGTGCCATGGTATTGGCCCCGCAGGAGTCGATTCTCATGATTATGGACAAGGAGCCAAACCATTACTTTTGACTCCTCAATGCCCCTTCATTGCACTCGAAATCGAGAGCCCTCTCCAGCACCGGCCATGCTGCCTGCAGATGGGAGCTACAACTAGTTATGGAAAGTATTCCCACCTATGGAGCTTAAATATGCCTCATTTACCATTCTTATTTGTGATTGGCCAGTTTTGAAAAAACTCTGCTGAAGGCACACCTGCTTAGCAATGGGTAAACTTCCATTGATATGTATGTGTGTGCTGAAAGTCCATGGTTGTGAAATGCTGTCATGGCTTAGTTGTTCAGTACTGTGATTATGGTGCACAGTGTCGCAGGTTCAAGCCCTATCATTGCTTTTTATTTTACTACTGGCCAGACCAGCTAGGAGGTGTGGCTGTGTTTAGCTGACATTGCTCAACTTTGCCTGACATTGCTCTACGTTGCTCCACATTGCTCTACGGTGCTCTACGTTGCCCGACGTTGCTCGACGTTGCACTGGTTAGCGTGGCGCGCAGCTATGCGCAAACATGTTCTGTTTGTGCTAGTTTGCACGATGTGCAGCTCCACGCAAAGCCATTGCACTAGTTAACGCAGTGCTCAGCTATAAGCAATTACATTTAAATATGCTTAATACTGGTAAACTTTGCTTAGCAGTGCTTCACATTGCTTAAGATACGTTACTCATGCATCCATCAGTATGCATAACCATTTCACCTTCTTATATATATATATATATATATATATATATATATATATATATAAAATTTGTTCACTAATACATAGGCCATTTCAATGCTTTTTACAAAAATTTAAATGATAAATGTCATGAATTATTTTTATATACAGATTTCCAACAGAAAATAGAGGTGGAACTCGAACCGGGAATGCCTCCTCTTTGTGCGAAGGCTCTACCACTATGCTATTGCTATTTCACTTAATTTGCATATAAGTTTCTTATTATCCTCTTCGGTGTCTAAACTGCTAACTGTAGCTAAGCAATGGGCAAACCCGTGCAAACAAGCGCAAATATGGGCAGCTATATCGGAAATAAAAAAAAAAAAATTTTTACATTTTATAATTGTACAGGGTTCTAGAATGTGGGGGAGTGTAGTGTTGGGTATGTACACATTTGAGCGGACTCGCTCATGTAAGTAGACATTTCCCGAGTGTCAGACTTGCAGGGGCATGGATTTTTGGACTGTTTGGCAGTCCGACATGCCCCCTGCACTTGTGCACGCTCCATGTTAGCCATAAGAGTTGAGGCAGCACGCCCTCATTAATATGCATGGCACGCTGCCGTCTTACTCTTAGACTGGCTCTTCCGTGTAAGACTAATCTAGTCTTACATGGAGGATTAGTGAATCCTGGGGTATGAAAAAGCTTTTAATGATATGTTATTTGAAACCCTAGCATTTCCAAATTTGGTTACATCCATACCTAAAACATGATAAAACTTTGCTTCCCTATTGTTAATAACCTCACATTCCATTCTCAAAATTAAATCCCTGGGATACCTTCTTTCCAAAAACAATTGTTGAATAAATCCTACTTCATCAATAAATTCTTGATAACTGGAGGTCATCTGAAAATCCCTAATTAACTGACCTTTACTGACGCCTTTTTCAGATAGGAGGGGAATTCACTTAAATAATGATGATACGAGTTTTGTAAAAGAATCATTACAGTAGATTTTATATTGAAATCTCTCCCCTCCCTATCCTTGTAAAGGAGGACAACTACATAATTAGTGCTATCCAGGGAATACATTTAAGTGAATTTCAAAAACTTCATAGTTTTATTAATACAGTATATTCATAAAATTCTTTCAAACCATCCAATGTACCTTTCTATATGATACAAATATTATGCAAAAACCTTGTATAAAAATGCCACTTGGAGCCATATTTTGAATCCATAATATAATTCTTTTTCCAATAACATAAGACTAAATTGGCATAAACGGGGGCACAATTATCTCCCATCCCCACCCCCTTAATTTGTTTATAATATTCACCATTGAAAAGCAAAATGTTATTGTCCAAGATTAATACCATAAACTCCACTTTCAATAATACGTCAATATTAGATAAATAATCACAATCTAAAATCACTTCCTTGAACCATTCCACACCTACATCATGGGGGTGCTTGAATAAAAGTCTACAATGTCAATTGTCACAAAAATTACATCTTCATGATAAAAACTCGGTTTAATATTTCTGAGAAATTCCCAATACTCCTTAGAAATATGACTGATTTTTGATACAAAAGCTTTCAGTTTCTGATCAATATACATATATATATATATATATATATATATATATATATATACATATATATATATCACTAATGGCTGTGTCTTACAGCCCTTGGCCACAACTATCAATCTCAATGGCAGGTCCTCAATTGATTTATGGATTTTTGGTATCCCAAAACTCACCGGCATATACAGATTGTCAACCTTTAAAAATTCAAATAACTGTTTATCAATAACCTCCTGCATAAGATGATCCTTTAGTATTAAATCATTTTAGTGTAAGCTACATTAATTTCATTCTTGGACATTGTAGTTGAACTATATTCCTTACTTAAAACATTATACATTCTGGTGTCATAATCAATACTGTCCATTATGACAACCACCACCCCCCCCCCCATCCTTATCTGGTCTCATAACTCTATATAAACGGTTATTTGGAAAAAAAAACTGTAATACACTTCTCCCCTCATTGGACAAATTTGAACTTTCCCTCCTTGTGCATTTTCCTTAAATCCCTTTGGACTAATTCTTCAAACTACTGAAACCCCAGGTGGAGGCGGACTACATAATGTTTTTTTCTTAAGTAGAGTGGAATAATTAGTTTTGGTGATTGGTCAATGGGGGAATCACATAGGCTGTATGATTTTAAAAATATGTATTACTATGACATTTAAGTAGTTCTTTTGAAATCTTCTGTGACAGGAATGCCAGCAAAACTATGCAAGTATATATATATATATATATATATATATATATATATATATATATATATATATATATGGGTCCCATTCAAAAGATCAACTCAACAAACGGTCAAACTTCATATGGTCAAGACCATATGATTGACTTTCTAAAATGTTGAAGCTTTTGAATGGAAATTAAAGTATAGTGGGGATGAGGGAATTAACCCTTTTCCTCAGTGTAGTGCGATCCCAAAATTGGTATATATAGTATGCCTAGGGGGGGTTTGCCTCCTGCAAAAACTTAGATTTTTGCTGTTTTCCCTCATTCAAGTTTTCAAAAGGTTAGTCATATGCTTTCAACCATATGAAGTTCGACTTTCCATTGAGTTGATCTTATGAATGGGATCTATATATATATATATATATATATATATATATATATATATATATATATATGTGTGTGTGTGTGTGTGTATTTTCTGTGTGTGTGTGTATTTTCTGTGTGTGTGTCTGTGTGTGTGTGTGTGTGTGTGTGTGTGTGTGTGTGTGTGTGTGTGTGTGTGTGTGTGTGTGTATGTCTGTGTGTAGATGTACACACACACACACACATATATATATATATATATATGCTGTGTGTGTGTGTGTGTGTGTGTGTGTGTGTGTGTGTGTGTGTATATATATATATATATATATATATATATATATATATGTGTGTGTGTGTGTGTGTGTGTGTGTGTGTGTGTGTGTATGTGTGTGTAGATGTATACACACACACACACACACACACATATATATATATATATATATATATATATATATATATATATATGTGTGTGTGTGTGTGTGTGTGTGTGTGTATATATATATATATATATATATATATATATATATATATGTGTGTGTGTGTCTGTCTGTCTGTACCTTTTTTCTCTTAGGTTCATAGGTGTTTACTAGGCTAACGACCACAAGGGCCTTTTTAAGCCTAGCCATGCATCCTAAATCCCTGACAAGTTCTGACACCCTTGATAAGTGTAAGCAGGGGTTTGGGAGATGAACCATTTACATGTTACCTGTGTCCATTAGAGACATAGGTGCCAAACCAGGGATGAATTTCCAGTTTCCCATCCAATTGTCCAAGTTGCACTTGAATTGGGTTAGGGAGAATGTCACTGGCCAGGTCAGGAAGAAACAGGTGAACGTTGTGGGTTCGTGTTCAAGCAGCTTTATTATATACAAACACATCATACATGAGGCTAAGGAACTTTAACTTATATACAAACTAGCTATCATGCATATAGATGTTAACACTCTGGCTGCACCTTCTAAAATGTGCTTGATATATATAAACACACACACACACACACACACACACACACACACACACACACACACACACACACACACACACACACACACACAGACCTTGGAAATGCTTCTTAAAGGTACAAGACACCTTTTATTGTACATCCTCCCTATTTGAGAAATGAGTCAGGCATTGTCACTGGTATTAATAAATATGCAATTTACACAGAAATAATTTTCATCATGCAATTATGCAAAGCTAGGTACATAAATACAACTATGTCCAAGTTGCTGTGTATTTCACAATAGGCTTTGAGATGCGACCATATCATGTGACATAAAATTTGGGATCTGGTTTAGTAAATGCAATTGTCCTGCTGACTGTTCAACCTTAGGAACCTTGGGACCATCTCCCAGAACAGTATCAGGAGTCAAGACACATTCAGGAACAGTAATATCATCTGAATTGCTCTAAGAGTTAGAGTCTTTATCAAAGGAACAATGCTGCGATGTTGGTTCAGCTACAGGAAGAAGATGTCTGCAATTTCTACTGTACTCCACACCCTCAGATTTAGCAAATTAGGATCTCAGCTCTGCACATATGCTCATTACTTGACAAATCCAGTCGAAACCTTTCGCTGTTTGTATCTTCACTGTCTTTCGTTCTTTCAATGGATGAAGAAATCTGATCGATTTGTCATAGCTGAACTTTTGAAAAGAACACTTTTTAAATAACTGGGCTCTAATGGCTCTGTTGTTTTTAGGTTTAGGCCTCAATAAACTAGAACTGATAGGCAGTGCTGTTTTGGTTTGCCTGGATAGAAGTCTCTGAGCAGGTGAGCCAAGTATGTCGTCACAGGGTATGTTTCTGAGATTGAGTAAATTAAAAAAAATCAGTATTACCATGGTTTGACTTTGCAAGTAATTACTTTGCCCTCAGTACTCCACGTTCAGCAAATCCATTTGATTGTGGATACTCCAGACCTCTAGTAACATGTACATAGTCCCACTCTCTTGCAAATTTCTGAAACAATTGACTGGTAAATTGGGTACCATTGTCAGAGATTAATTGCTGGGACTGCCATGGACTGAGATTGGCATTTCAACTTAGTAATGACTGTAGTAGAAGTTAGATTCGATAATAGATCAATCTCAAACAAATTTGATTAAGAGTCTATCAGTACTAAGTAATGTTGATTGTTCCACTCAAATATGTCAGTAGCTACTACTGACCAAGGTAGTTCAGGGATTTGACTTAGATGAAGTGGTTCTTTTTGCAAATGTGGTTTAGTACTATTACATAGTGAACAGGAAGAAAGTATTCTATCAATGTCTTTCCCTAAAGAAGTCCAAAACATAAGTCCTCTTGCTCTTCTCTTAGTAGATTCAGAACCTGGGTGTCCACGATGCAAAATCTGGATATACTCTTGCTGCAAGGAAGCAGGAACAACAACTTTAGGACCTTTGAAAATAATGCCATGGGTGGGTGGCCTAATGGTTAAGGTGTTTGCCTTACAAACACAAGGTGCAGGGTTTGAATCTCACAAGGGATAATTGGCTAGGCTTAAAATAGCTCACAAGGGCAGTTTGCCTAGTACTAACCTATGAACAACTCATCTCTGTAAGGAAATTAAGATTGCACATTGGGTGGTACACTAGATTGTTTTGATTACCATCCAACACTGATGTAGTGATTGAGCTTTTGCAAAACTGGATTATTCATTGTATGATCTTATAGCTCGTCAAGTCTTGTGGCAGAAAAATTATGCACTTCTGATACATCAAAGTTAAAATTCTCTGCATCAAGCTGCTCCGTTGTAGTTCTGGGTGATCTGGATAAGGTATCAGCCAGAAAAAAACTTTGCCTTTTGCAGAGACCATTTTAAAGTTGTACTTTTGCAATTTATGCATCATTATTTGTAATCTCACTGGAGCTGAATGCATAGGGCTCTTTAAAGTAAAAACCAAAGGTTGATGATCAATTTCAATCTGGATATCTCGACCATAGGTATAATCATGAAACTTGGAACATGCAATCACTATTATCAAAAGTTCCTTCTCAATTTGCGCATACTGCATCTCAGTCTGGATAAGTGTTCTAGATGTGTAGGCTACTAGCTTGCCTTCTTGAAGAATAACTGCACCTAAACCAAATTTTGAAGCATCACTGGAAAGAGTTACTGGTTTGTTGACATTATAGTACCTTAATGTTGGTGGGGTAGCAATTTTCTGCTTAAGAATGTCAAATGCATTCCGGTGCTGTTCTAGCCATGACCATGTAACATTTGTACATGTGAGCTCTCTCAAAGGTGCTGTCAATTCACTATAGTCTTGTATAAACTTGCCTAAATAGTTGACCATACCAGGAAAACATTTTAGAGTTTGCACATTATCTGGTGCTGGCATTTCAAGAATGGCTGTTTGTTTGGACAGCTCTGATCTCAAGCCAATACTTGTAAATAAATGACCTACATGTGTAACTTCTGGTAGCTTGAATTTGAACTTCAGAGGATTGAGCTTTAAGATCACTTGACGTGCTCTGTCTAGAACTCTCTTAAGATTTCTGTCATGCTCTGCCTCATCATTGCCTCCGACCAATAAATCATCTACTATTATGGCACAAGGATAACCCGAACAAATTTGTTCCATTGCACACTGAAAGACTTCAATTGCAGAATTTATTCCAAATGGCATACTGAGGGATCTATATCCTCCAAACTGGGTACTGAATGTAGTCAGTAGTGAAGATTTGCGATCAAGCATCACTTGCCAAAATGAACTCTTTGCATCCAATACAGAAAAAAAATAGTGGCATTCGGTATCAGGGCTGCAACTTCTTTGACTGTACGCATAGGATGATGTGATCTTTTGAATGCTTTATTCAAATTTCTTGGGTCAATGCATATTCTGATTTCATCTGAGCCTTTTTTATGAGCTGCTACCATGGACGACACCCATTTGGTAGGTTCTCTAACTGGACAAATTACACCTTGTTGCACCATTTTATCCAACTGAGTTTTGAATCTATGCTGCATAGCTATAGGAACCCTTCTCGCTGGTCAGGCCACTGGACTGATCTCTGGGTCTAGTTTCATAGAATATACCACTGGAACTTTGCCCAACTTGTCATCGAAAACATCAGCATACTCTGAAAAAATAGTGTTAGTGAAGCTGGAACCGGAACACATGCTGATTTGCTGAACTTCTTTGGTAAACAAAAGCAGATTCATTCTCATACTGTCCCTGAGACCCAGTAATGACTGCACAGGTTTTCAGACTACATAGAATAATAGGTTTTAACAGTTCTTGGTCACATAATACGAAAGCACTACTGAGCCTTCAGTTTGAATTTCTTTACCTCCATAAGCAACATGTTTTACATAACTAGTCACATTTAGTTGTTCACCATCTCTGACCTTTGCAAAAGTATCTGCAGACATAACATTACACTTTGAACAAGTGTCTGCTTTGAGATTGGTAGATTTACCATTGATCTGAACAGTACAAAACACTTCATTTCTTCACAATAAATATACTGCATCAATCTTTTTACCAATCATTGATGCACCATCTACATAGAAAGTGGACTTTTGCAGGTTTACTTGATCAACTTGCTTTTTTGAGTGACCCTTCTTTGTAACTTTGTTAGGTCTACTTGATTTGCAAAATCTTTGAAAATGGTTCCATTTCTTACATCTGTGGCATTGCTGAGCAAATGCTATGCGCTTTTCTCTTCTGGACTCATGATTGGCACCACAATTGTAAAAGTTAGCAATAAAGCTTGATTTGGATTTTGATGATTCACCCCTATACTGTACTGAGCAGCATCTGTTCTGCACATTGGATAATTTTGGTTCTGCACTGAGCATGCTCCTTTAACTGAACTGGTCTTGGAATTTGCTAGAAGACTACGGGTTTTACCTGGAAGTCCCACAGGGGCTTCTGCTGCCATGTGCTTAGGCCTGCTTTTGCCTGTCACATGCTGCATGCTTTCTACATCAGCTCTGGAGCCTATTGAAACCATGCTGTTATCACTAACAAACATATCTGTGTGCTTTTCTGTAACTTCTTGGATCTGACAAATCTCAATGGCTTTGTTCAGCATCAAATCACTGTCACAAAGCAAAATCTCTCTCACAGCAGAATTATTAATACCAGACATGAGTCTGTCCTTTATTAACTCATCTTTTAAATCACCAAACTTACACATTTTAGCTTTGTTTCTTAGGTCAGTAATTTAAGCTGCAAAAGTTTCCCCTTGCTTCTGATCTCTCATGTAAAACAATTGCCTCTCTAATGTAACATTAGTCTGGGAGTTACACATTTTTCTGAATCTGCACTTCAAACACTCTGGGTCTTTCCTTGATTCAACCTGCACAACAAGATGACAAGTTTCTTCTTCACCTTAATATGCTGCTGGTGCATATATAAATTAATGCTCCCTCTCAATGGCCTCTGACCCTACTATGTTTAGCAAAATGAATGCCGTGGTGCATGAATCTTTATCTGAATAAGCTGCTTATATAAATATATCATACACTTGCGCAAATATCCTCCAATTCTCTGCAATATTCTGATCAAATACAAGTGGTTGTGGCTTGCAAAATCCATCTGCCATATTAACATATCTTAGTGAAGACTTTTTTGCAAATATACAGGAACACATATACTTATACATACACATACATGTGCTTAAAATTTATGCCAATACTTGCAATAGCACAATAAGCCTCTGTATAACTGAACTTTACAAAATAAGTCTCCTAGGTACTGTAGTACTCTGAAAACACTTTACTGTAAAAGCCACTTGTCTTGAAATTATTTTATTGTACAAACTATTTGTCTTGAAATTATTGGACTGTAAAAGTCATTTATCACCATTTTATGAAAACTTTTGAATAACTGCATAGTGTGAATAAATTGGGCAATAGAAGCTGAGGGCAAGAAACATTTCAAAGTAACTGCACTTTACGAATTAACTATTTCTAAGTAATTGCAATTTGCGAATAAACCATTTTGAAGTAATTATACTTTGCGAATGAACTGAGCAGAAGAAGCTCAGAGTGAAAAACACTTCGAAATAACTGCATTTTGCGAATAACAGTATACAGCACACTGAAATTTCCAAAAATGGCTGCACTTTGCCAAATACTCTGTACAGTGCAAGAAACACTCTAATAGCAGCACTCTGTGAATAGACACACCCATGCACAAGATACTTTTCAAAATGGTTGTATTTGACTGCACTTCACAAAATAGTTGCAGTTTGCACACAAACTCTTCGGAATAAATGCACAGTAATAAATGCACACTGCAAGCACTTTTATACACTTTGAGAGGCTTCAAATACAATGCGAAGTAGTAATTTATGCCAAAACACAGTCATTTGCCAAAACACATGCAGTCGCCTTGCTTTATTTATGTTCAATGTGCCCTTTTCTGCCCCTTCTGTTATATTCGTTTTGCTCATCTAATTTCTTTTTCATGCCCATTATACTTTCTTGTGCTCATTTTAACTCTAGACATGCTCATTTTACTTTAACATGTTTGTTTTAACAAATAACCTTGTTTTAACAATTTTGTTTGATCAATGAGCTTTTTATGCTTCTCTTTTGCTTAATAAGCATTTCTGTGATATCTGTTTGCTTAGTAATACATTTTGTGCCCTTGTAATGCTCTATCTCTTTTAATAAATAAATCTTTTGTGCATATTCTCTTTATCTTTAGCTTGCTTCTGGCCCTTTTTTGCTCTCTGTTCACTTAGTTTGTCTTCTTTGTTACCTCTGCACCTCGTGGCTCTGAAGAGTAGTCTTTACCATCCCAGTTCTGAGACCATGTTGCTCACCAGGTCAGGAAAAAACAGGTGAACATTGTGAGCTCTTGTTCAAGCAGCTTTATTATATACAAACAAATTATAAACGAGGCTAAGTAACTTTAACTTATATACAAACTAGCTATCATGCACATAGATGTTAACACTCTGGCTGCACCTTCAAAATGGCACTGAAAATAACACATGCTTGGCATTTATATGCACACACAGATTTTAAAAGTGCTTCTTAAAGGTGCAGCACACCTGTTATTCTACAGAGGAACTCTGCTTCACATGGATGGGGAGCCTGTTCCATAGAAACGGTAGTCTCTGGGATACATACCAATCTCCCCAGCAGGACATATTTATATCACATGCAAGGTTTAATTCTTTAGAATTGGTAATTCTGGTGTTGTTTGTTTTGTGTATATGTAGGAGGTCCATCAGTGTGGGGGTCTGACAATGCCCTGTATGCCAGGCATAGATCTCCCCTCAAAGGCCTGTAGGAGACAGAATACAGGGATAGGGCCTTGAGGTGGTTTGCATAGGACATTTTACTTACTCCCTGTTTTCTTTTAGTGAGAAACCTCTGTGGACATTCCAATTGCTGAATATGCCTGGTTAGGTACATACCAAAAGGGCATTGTACTAAATGATAGGTCTGATGAATGCAGAATACAGTGGAATAATGACCTCCTTGAACTTAAGATTCCATACCTTTGTTTATAAGTTGTGTAATATAGAATGATTTCCTCACCACTGTAGACACATGATGGTCAAAGACTAGATTGCTATCTATGTGTGTCCCTAAGTTCCTGGCTACTGGGTCAACTCTAAGGGGTGTGTTGTCAATATGATAGTTATCAGGGATGAATGACTTCCCAAAGAATACTATTATGCATTTATTGTCATTTAGTAATAGTCCATGGCTGTGACACCAGTTGTTTATCTGTGACAGCCCCTCCTGGAGAACATTTGTGTCATTGTGAGATGCAATGACATGTCCTAATTTGCAATCATTTGCAAATTTAGTCAGCCAGAGACCACTGACATTGGCCCTGACTTCTGAGAAGTAAATGCCAAAAAGGAGCTGTCCAAGGACTGATCCCTGAGTAACTCCACTTGTGACTGGCCTCTTTGTAGATGTGGACTCCTTAGTTCTAATTTCCAGGGTCCTGTCTGTGAACCAGTTGACTATCCACCAGGTAACATATGGGTTTGTACCTAACCTCTTCAGTTTGTCAACAATGCCCGAGTGGGGTATTGTGTCAAATGCCTTGGCCAGGTTAAGGTAGGCAGTGTGAACAATTTTGCCCTCATCCATTGTTTCGGTGGCCTTCTCAAAGAAGTCCACCAGGTTGAGTAGGCATGATCTGCCCTTGACGAAACCAAATTGGGTTGGGTCCAGTGTTTGAGGGTTTACTATATCTCTATTGATCATCTCCATGATAATTATTTCCATAGCTTTACATATAAGTCTAGTGAGACTCATGTATCAATAGTTTTCAGAGTCTGTAAATAGCCCACCTTTGTGCAGAGGGATGACTGTTGCCTTTCTCCATTCATGAAGCATGAAACCTATTTGGAGGCTACAGTTAAACAGTAATTCCTGAGGCCTTGATAGGTAATGTTTCATGCTATTTAGGAAGGCACCTGGGATATTGTCTGGGCCCACTGATGCAGTGTTCTTGGTCTTAGAGCGAGCATGAAGGACATGTTTCCTAGTTACAGTATGGGGAGTTATATTTTATGATATTTCTTGAGGGAAGGTTGAGGGGGAGAGGGGTAAAGTTGGAGCTGAATTTATCAGCTAGGAGGTTTGCTATATCTTCTGGCTCAGTATAGGTGGCTCCATTGACAATGAGCTCTGCACACAATTGTGTATTGCCTTTGAGGTTGCAGACATAGCTAAAGAATGCTTTGTGGTTGTCCTTGGCCTGGGAGGCCAAACTTACCTTAAATTTGGCTTTGGTAGACTTTATTTGTCCTCTGAGTTGTTTGTTTAGTTTGATGGAGTCCTTTTATCCTGCTGGGTGTTGCACCTCCTAATTTTTGCCATGATTTTCTTCCTCCTGTTATACAGCTTATTGATTTTGTGATTCCACCAAAGTGGCTTGTTTTTTGAGCTAGTTCTGCATTTCTTCCTGGTGGGTACAGTTACCTTTATGCAGCTATTCACATGCTTATACAGGGATTCTGTGAATGGTTCTGCATAGGCAGCATTGTTCTCAGGGTTTATGGGGGCTTGCAATTTTGCCAGGTTCTCACTTAATAGCAGGGGGTTAGCTGTTCCAGGTTTATCTGGGGGTCCAGGTTTTATTTTTACTTCAGTGGAGACAATTCTGTGGTCTGACCTTACCAGGGAAGGCATTACAGTAGGAGATGTGCAACATTCTCCCATACTAGTAAGGACCAGATCTGGTATGGTTGCAGCCCTGATTGTTGTATTGACTATCTGGTCCAGGGAGTTTATGTTTACAAAATCCAGGAATCTCTGTGCATGTATGTTTAGTGTCACATAGGATTCCCAATTAATAGTGAGGTAATTAAAGTCACCCATGAATATGGTATTGTGTTGGATGGTTAGTGTTTCTAATACATTTAAATACATGGTATGGGTTTCCCGGGTCATAGATGGGGAGCTATAGCTTGCAAGGAAGTTGTATTGGATTTTGCCTATGGTGATCTGAACATGGAGCAGCTCAAATGCATTGACCTGTTTGACCAGCCTTAAAGTATATTTATCTTTGATGTAAAGAGAGACACATCCACCTTTAGTCCCTGCATGTGAAGTAGCTGGCCTAAATGTGTGGAGGGCATTATAACCTAGCAATGTTGGTGTGCTCTCTGTGGCTTTAAACCATGTCTCAGTGACTGCATAGATGTCAGCATTCTCTAGGGTAAAGACAGCTTCTAGGGAGTGGAATTATTTGTTTAGACTCCTAACATTGAGCAGTAATACTTTTAGAGTTTCTTGGTTTTGATTTGCTATGTTCAAAGTACTTTCAGTTTGGCATTGCCTAAAAAAGACACTAATGGAGAAAGACAATGTTTTAGCTAATATTCAAAAGCCTAGAGGTGAGAGGTGCAGACCTTCTCTGGCAAAGCAGCATGGTCTGTTGACCATCTCCTTCCATGCTGACAAATATTGCACCCCCTTAGAATGATACCAGAAAGTAAGCCAATTATTAAAGTTAATCATCTTTTGTTCATATTGTGGCATCATCCTTGGAGAAGGTAAAATGGTGCTCAATGCTAGGCTGATACCAGCCTGAGACACACATTCCAAGAGCTCAATGATGTTTCTCTTCATATAGTCTAGGGAGATACATCTCAGGTCATTTACTCCCACATGGACTGTGACTGAGTCATATTAGTAATTGTGGTCCAATGAATTGAGTGCCTGTGTAATGTGGCAGATGCTAGCCTCTGATAAGCAACTGACCTTGACGTTCTCCTTACTCAGCCTGGTGAGACGGACATCAGTGTGCCTCATGATGGAGTCTCCAATGACTAGACTGCTGGACTGCATGGTGGCTTGCCTTAAGAGCTTAGAGGTAGAGGCTCCATGAGATGTAGCTTTATGTGTTGATGTGGGTGTTGTTTGAAAGAGTGCATTTGGGACTGCTGAGGGTATTTATGTGTACTTCATCTAGGAGGTCTTTGTGGTTTAGGAAGGTTACAATTAAGTGCCTCGGCATAAGTGGGTCAATATGTCTGCTTTGAATTGTGTGTGATGGGTGCAGCGTGTGTACTACTAACATCCTTATTGACATTAGGAGTACTTTTATGTGAGAGCTTTGCCTTCAATGACATTGTGTAAATGCATTTCTCACATACCATATCAGTTTGTTTGAGAATTAACTGGTTGTCAGTAAACATGAGGCAATTTCTACATTGCCTCAGAAAGCCCATATCCACCAAGAAAGTAAGAGAGATGGTAGGAAAGTTCATATCTATGGCAACAGACCCGTTTTTATTGATTAGATAGTTGGAGTGAGAATATCGATCACTGTCAGGAGTATCCGGTTTGCAACTATGAGGACAGTGCTTGTCACTGCAAACTAGTTGTCTTGTGTGCAGCTAGGTATTGGAGAAATTTCAATTGCGCTTTTATAGGAAAAATATCACTCAAGGTGTTTGAGTCTATACAGGGCACAGACAAACACTTGAGGGGAAACTAATAAATAGACCATGACATTTTAAGGATTAAGTATTTAGGTGGATATTCTGAAATTAAGAACAAATCAAGCAGTACTTACTGAAAACAAAGAATTAGCTTGTCAATAATGATGAAAATAGGGTAGTTACATGAATGGCTCCTGCCTCGCTACTACTAATACTGGTCTCAACACAGCTTCACTCTGTTGGGATACAATGCTCCTTTGCTTCTTCTCTCAGCAGAAGCAAAATGTTAGCACCAATCACAAGATGAGAAATAAGCCACAGCCTGTTTAGTGATCCACAGTCTTGTCCCAGATGATGAAAGGGTCTGTAGGTTTGTAGCCCTTTCCTGGTAGATGCATTGAATATAGCAACCAGACCAATCAGGAACATTAACCACAGACACTCACTCTCCAAACAGAAACAGTCAGGAATCAATGCACTCTGCTCCTTCTCTCACCATGACCAAAAAATAAGCAAATATTCCAAGCTGTCACCTAAAAAACAGTTATTAGGCTTTCTGGTGATCAGCAGTCTCCAGGAAATAAAGTCCCTGTACTCCTTCTTTCACCAGGAGAAAACAGAAGCATTAATTCCAAGATGACTACTGACAGGCAGAATGTGGGCTCTCCAATAACTGATGGTATTCCTCTTCCTTGTTTGTGCACCTTTTGGCATTGTGCACTCTGGACTGCCTAAGAAAAAAGTGAAAATTTTAATTTAGATTGTCTTCTGTAACACAAGCAAGCCTGACTTTGGTGCACAGCTGTCAGCACTCTGGATAGTACTCAGAGAAGAAAATGTACCTGTCAGGTACTTTCTCTGTGGCACAAGGTGTAAATGCACTGATTCTAGAGAAAGAAAACACCTAATGCTGAGATAGAATCCAGTGAAGTGGTAATTTTAAAGAGGAGGGCCGAAAATATATTCACATGCATTGTGTGATATAATTGTATCGCTTTTCAAAATCAACTATTCCCAGTAGTGCTAACAACATATGAGCTGTTGTAAGTCCCCTTTAGCACTATTTGCCAGTAGCTGCAGTCTTGATAATGTGTGCCAGAAAGAAAAGTTCAGATGTGTCAAGGAGTTGTGAGTAATATGTCACTGTAATGCACTTCTTCCTTTGGTCATTGCTAGGTATATCCGATGCTTGAATTAAATTTTCTTTTCCCTTCAGCTTTTTTCTCTGTCATTTTTTTTTTGAATGCCTTTTACATTTTCTCTCTGCTTGGCAGCATGCATGTACTGTTTACTGACTAAGGAAAAAATGTTTAAAAAATTAACTTAAAACAGGCTCCAAAAATTTAACTTAGGCTGCCTTCTGTAGTGCAAACAAGCCTGGTGGTGGTGCACAGATATCAGCACTCTGGATAGTACTTAGTAATACTTTCAACTTCTCAGATAACTTTTACTGTGGCACAAGGTATTTGGGAAGTGAATTGAGAGAAAAAGACAGGTGATGTGGGGTTCAAATCCAATTAGTCATTAATGTTACATGAGGTGGTCTGAATTCATGTTTATACACATTTTTACATCTCTGTGTTGTGTAAATCTCAAATATTCTCAGTATTATTAACAGCATTTGAGCTTTAGTCAGTCCAATTGCACATAATTTGTCATTAACTACAAGTCTGATAATGTGTTCCACAAAGTCCATTTCTAATATTGCAAGGAAATCTGAAAAGGGTGAATGTGTCATTTGATTTGTTCTAAATATACCTATTGATTTAATTAATTTTATTGTCAGCTTTTTTTTCTAACTCATATTTTATAAGGCCTTTTGCATTTGCGCAAATACGTTTAATTTTCTTAAGAACAAGTTAAAAATTTAATGTAGACTGCCTTCTGTGGGGCAAACAAGCCTGGCAATGGAGTTCGTAAGAACTCTGAATAGCATTCAATGAATAAATTCAACCTATCAGGTAATTTTCCCTCTGGTGCAAGGGTTAAGTGCATTGATCATAAAAAAACAAAGACATTTGCTGTAGGGTTCAAATCCAGTCAACAGATATTTTTAAACAGGGAGTCATAATAACATTTGTCACCACAGTTTGCTCAGGAATATCACAATAAATGCCCCTTGTTATCATAACTATGCTTATTTCAAGAAATGTGTCATTGCTGCTTGCTATAGAAACACAGTATAATCCACATAAATCACGTAAAACATGGTAGTGATGATATTTAATGCAGAATGCACATACATAGGTATGGTGTGCACAATATTTTCTTGTAATTATTGATTTCTTACATATCACCTTTTTATTATTTTTACATTCAGTTTTACTTTGCTATACCTCAAATCAGCATCTTAACAAGCAAATTTTGTAGTGGCAGTGACAGTTAATCATCAAAGTTTAGCATTTTATCCTTTTTTTTCTCGAGATCAATTCCCAGGTAGTACTACTCAATCTTACCAGTGGCTAACTTCTAACATGTCAATATGTCACAAATCACAACATTTTTACTCAAATGAACAATGATTATAACCAACACCATAAAGCATATCAGGATTTAACACTGGAACATGTCTCAAGATTTTGAGCCTCATACATGGCCAAATCTCAATGCCATTTGTAATAAATTCTGTGCTTTTTGATGTACTTGGAGGTATCGGATAAAAGTACAAGACCATGTGGGATGTGTGCACAATGTGTCTACATACTGAGAGACCAGGTAGTAAGGATAGGTGAACCTTTGAAAGAGATTAGATTAGCAGCAGGTAATTGTGGAAGCAAAGGGTTGGTGTACATTGGCATATGTGAAGGATGTAATGGATTTTACATCGGGAAAACTGAGAGGGTTCTCAGAAGAAGGATATATGAACATCTGTATGCCATAAGAACTGCCAATGTTAATAACGCCCTGTATAAACACACATTAATTTGCCCCTCATTTACTGTATTTAGATTTGGGATTTTAGAAACAGTGGAGAAAAATGCCAGAGGGGGTAATTGGCACAATAAAATAGAGGAATGTGAACTGCGATGGCAACTGCATTTAAATGCATGTGAATTACCTGGGATTAATGAACTAGCTTCTATAAACCCCATTTTAGTTGCCAGAGTGGAGGTCTTATGAGGCAAGATCACACTCTTTATAATTTTGTAAGAATGTTGCTTGAAATGTATTTTAGTGTAATTTCACTTTAAAAATTAATTATTTGCCTAATTACAGAGGATATATAAAGGTGCTTAATGAATAAGACTATGTATCTGATAAAGTCTGCATGTTGGCAGACGAAAGCGCTTATACTTGGAGTGTACTTTGGTAATAAGGACTGTTCGTTTTTCTCAACTGGTTCTGAAACTATTTTTTGGAGGGTATATTGCTCCACATAGTGGATTTTTGTTTTTTGGTTTGAATTATCTTTCATCCACTGACACGCTTGTTTAGTTCTAATTTTTTTTTGTGTCAAGGAGCAATTCCCCCTGCCATATCGCAGTACATTTGTTTTGGCTGTTATGGATATGGACGATACTGGAGACAGTAGTTCTAATAATGTTCCTCAGAGTTCAAATGTGGCTCTACTGGATGAACCTGGTGATAACAACATGTTACAACAACTAACTAGATTGATGGCTGCACAACAGCAGCAGATGCAATCCATCCTAGAAAGACTACAACTCCCAGAGTTAACAGCGACATCTACCCAATTAGAACCAACTAAGGGGAGGACCGTTAATGCGGAATGCAACAAGGGGCAGCCAACAGAAGGTGGTACATGGACTTCCTCTAATATACCTTGTGCGCAAAGAATTAGGGACACGGGTGAGAGTTCGTCTCACAATTCTTTGGCCACTAATCGGGCAATGTATTTCAATTCTTGGTTAAACAAATTACCTTTGGTATTCTCGAACACCAAATTAGCAAACCAACGGACATTAAAAACAAACTACGTGAACTGGAAGCTAAGCTGGGTAAGGTACGTAACACACAAGTAAATAATGCATATCTAGCAGAGTGTATCAAAGTACAGCATGTTCCTAAAGGTCTCAGGATGAGTAAATTTCCTAATGTACTGGTGGTGGGCCAGCAGGAACTTGATGAACTTTTATCCATGTTTAACTGGCATAGAATTGAACTTTTACATTTCATTATTAAATTGAACAACAATAAGGTGAAAGCCTTATTTGATGAAGTGAACATTTTAAATAATGATGTTTTAAATGATGTTAATTTTAACAATATGATGACAAAGTATGATAATATTTTTGTAAAAATAGAGGGGCATGTGAAGGACAACATTGCTAGGAAACAAATGAAATTTAGGAGGGATGAAATAGAATATAGACACAAGGAAGGCTACATACTACCTAAAAGTTATTATGGGGCACCTAATAACATAAACCAAGATACTAATAATGGCATGAATAATAGACTTGATAGTAGGGATGTTGAAAGGGGTGACATTAATTTTGAATTTAACCACACAGACGTGGATGAGGTATTTGATGAGGATTACCCAGCACTCCATAGATCGGAGCATATTTACAATCAGAATAGGAATAGACAGAATTTTTTAGGGAATAAACCGAGTCCAAGGGGCAGGATCCCAAGGGAGAGGAAGACATACTGGAACAAAAGGAATCAGAATCATTACTAGTAAATTTTCAAGATTCACATTCCATTATTTTCAGTTTTGATGGTAAATTGCTTAGCTATAATGGTTTTAACATCTTTAATTATACAGTGGAGATAATAGGGAAAGAGCATTTTAAGTTATTTGAAAGGGGATTTAAGTTTGTACCGACTAACACCCCGGATATATCTAATGTGCTTATTGAACTCAAATTATACACAAGGAAGCTAAATTTTCAATTATGTTTTCAAGGTGACACTGCAGAAACATGTTTTGATAATGAATTTAAGAAAAAGAGCACATTTAATCCCACACTCCACCCTATGTTGCAACATTTTGAACGAATTTGTTCGAAAGAAATTTTTCAAAAACATTCTAACCACAAAAATAGATTTTATAATATTTCCAAAGAAGAGGCGACACTACTAAAAAACTTGAGGACATCTGATACTATTCATTCTATGAAACCGGATAAAGGGGGTGGTGTGGTGTTGGTAGATCAGATCGACTATGTGAATTATCTTACACTTTTGTTGCAGGACACCAGCAAATACAATAGTGTTTCACTGAATGAGATACACATAGCACATAGTAAGTCACAGTTACTTTTAGAAGACAATTTATATCAAGGGGTGATTAATGAAGAATTGTACAATTTTTTGCAGAATGAATACCCTACTATCCCGACAGTGTTCGGTATCCCTAAGGTCCACAAAGATGTTCACCACCCACCATATAGATTAATGGTATCCGGGCACAACAGCTCGACCTATGCTATGGGGGTATTTCTGGACCATTTGGTAAAGAAAATCCTTCCTTCTTTCAGCCAGGTGATTGTAGATTCCTGGGATTTTTTGACTAGAATCAAGGAGGAATATTTTAAATTGACAAAAAATGTATCCACAATGGATGTGGTGGACCTATTTGGTTCAATTCCTCATGAGTTTGGCCTAGAATTGTTAAACGAAGCATTAGTACAATATTCTAATTTGAGTAACACTATGATCAATTTTGTGACAGAATTGATGGAACAAATATTGATGAATAACTTTATATTTTTTGAGAATGAATATTACAAACAAGTGAAAGGAGTTGCTATAGGGGCTAGTTGTGCCCCCATTTATGCAAATTTACTGATGGCAATGTGGGAACATAGATATGTTCTCACTTCTGAATTCTCAAAACAATGGGTTATTTATGTCCGATATTTGGAAGATATTTTTATTGCTTGGAAAAGAGATGGACAATATGTGAAACAGTTTGTGGATTACATGAACAGTATATGTCCTTATTTTAAATTTACTCATGTTTTTGACAATGTGGTTATTGATTATTTAAATGTAACCATTAATAGAGATCTCCATCTCAATAGATTTGCTTCCAAGGTATTCCGTAAACCTACTTATTCGAACTGCTTCCTGAGGTTCAACAGTCAACATCCTTATCATATTAAAAGGAACCTTGTTAAAGGGAAGATGATAAGGAGAGCAAGAATGTGCTCCACCTTGAACTATTTCAAAATGGAATTGGGAAATCTAGTTGAGATGTTTAAGGCATGGGTGTACCCAGATTCATTAACGCATGAATTGGATCTGGAGGTACTTGAAGGATGGGGTACTAAGTTTACCCCCCTATTGGGTACTTCGGATAACCACTTTTTGACACTTACTGGGAATAGACATGAGAATGTTTTTCAGGACAGTACTATTCCAAAGAACTTCAGACACTCTATGGTGACACAATTTGGTCCATTTGGTTTAAAAGTTAGGAAGATTTTAGAGAAAAAACGGACAATTTTGGGTATTAACAATGAACTTTTGGAGAAGTTAGGGCCTCATCCAACATTCACCCATAAGATGGGTAACAACATCAAACACCTCTTGGAACATCCCTTAAAAAAGGTGTTGGATAAAAGTATGAGACCATGTGGGATGTGTGTACAATGTGTCTACATACTGAGAGACCAGGTAGTAAGGATAGGTGAACCTTTGAAAGAGATTAGATTAGCAACAGGTAATTGTGGAAGCAAAGGGTTGGTGTACATTGGCATATGTGAAGGATGTAATGGATTTTACATCGGGAAAACTGAGAGGATTCTCATAAGAAGGATATATGAACATCTGTATGCCATAAGAACTGCCAGTGTTAATAACGCCCTGTATAAACACACATTACTTTGCCCCTCATTTACTGTATTTAGATTTGGGATTTTAGAAACAGTGGAGAAAAATGCCAGGGGGGTAACTGGCACAACAAAATAGAGGAATGTGAACTGCGATGGCAACTGCGTTTAAATGCATGTGAATTACCTGGGATTAATGAACTAGCTTCTATAAAGCCCATTTTAGTTGCCAGAGCGGAGGTCTTATGAGACAAGATCACATTCTTTATAATTTTGTAAGAATGTTGCTTGAAATGTATTTTAGTGTAATTTCACTTTAAAAAATAATTATTTGCCTAATTACAAAGGGTATATAAAGGTGCTTAATGAAGAAGACTATGTATTTGATAAAGTCTGCATGTTGGCAGATGGAAGCGCTTATACTTGGAGTGTACTTTTGATAATAAAGACTGTTTGTTTTTATCAACTGGTTCTGAAACTATTTTTCGGAGGGTATATTGCTCCACATAGTGGATTTTTGTTTTTTGGTTTGAATTATCTTTTATCCACTGACACGCTTGTTTAGAAAAAGCCAATGTACACAGGTCCTGTGAGACTGCAATGCATGATGCTCAAATTGCAAAAGTACAATTTCAGTCTTGTTTACACAAAAGGCAGTCTTCTTTATCTTGCTGATACTTTACCCAGATTGCCCAGAAAAAACACAGTGAAGAGCATGAACATGAGAAACCTGATTTTGAAGTCATGGAAATGAGAAATTTTTCTCCTACATGTCTTGATGAGCTTAGAACTCACACAGCTTCATATCCAATTCTCTAGAAGTTCAACCACTTTATCAGTCTAGGATGGCCGTCAAAGCAATCTTGTTTACCAGTAGATATGCAGCAGTATTTTCCTTACAGAGATGAGATTTTGATGGAAGATGATATTGTCATGAAAGGTCCAAAAGTGATTGTTCCAAAATCTTTGCAACAAGAGTATATTAAAATCTTGCATCATGGCCACACAGGAACTGATTCTACCAAAAGAAGGTTGAGAGGACTAGTATTTTGGCCTTCTATGTCAAAAGATATTGAGCAGGAACTTTCATCTTGCTCTGTTTGTAATAGTACTAAACTGCATCAAAGAAAGAACCACTTTAGTTAAGCCAGATTCCTGAACTACTTTGGTCAACAGTAGCTACAGATATTTTCGAATGGAATTGTCAACATTAGTTAGTATTAGTAGACTCTTATTCAAATTGGTTCAAGATTGACCTACTTCCTAACCTACCATTTAGTACTGTCATTACAAAGTTGAAGAGACATTTTTCTGTCCATGGTAGTCTGCACAAAGTAATTTCTGACAATGGTGCATAATGTACAAGCCAGCAGTTCAAAAGATTTGCTGAAATGTTGGACTTCGTTCATGTTAATAGCAGTCCTGAATACCCACAATCAAATGGCTTGGCTGAACATGCAGTTCAAAGTGCAAAACAGCTGTTAGAGAAATCCAAACAAGAGAATACTGATGTTTTTCTAAACTTGCTTAATTTCAGGAACATTCCTCGTGATAATTTATTTGGTTCACCTGCTCAGAGACTTATGTCGAGACAAACCAGAACCACATTACCGATCAGTAAGAATTTGTTGGTTCCATGTGCTATAAACAACAAAGCAGTAAAACCTCAACTTCTAAAGAGGCATTTGTCCCAAAAGTCCTACTATGACAACACCAGCAAACCTCTGAATCTGTTGAAAGAAGGACAAATAATGAGGATGCATACAACAAAATGATTTGATTGGATTGGACTTGCAAAACATTTGTGTGAAGAACAGAGATCACATATTGTTGAATCACAAGGGATGGAACTTAGGTGGAATCAAAAATGATTATTACCAGTGTCCAAGACAGTGTAACAGCATCTTGCCTGCAATGAAGACTAATTCTCAGAGTGATTTGTCCAATGTTCCTATTCCAAAGAACATTTCATTGTCTGTTCCTGCTCCTGAAAAGTATCACTGAAAATCCTGAAGCAGAACATTCCTCGGTGACTGTCCCTGTTGCCAAATCCAGTTTTAATTATTACATTACGAGGTCAGGTCATATCTCAAGACCTAATCCTAGATACACGAAAACTTGGACGTGATTGCTATTGTTTGTATATCTCTGTATAATTCGCATGCCTATTCAATTGTCATTTTTTTCATTGCATGACAGAATAGTCAAAGAGGGAGGATCCAGATAACAGTGTGTGTTGTACCTTTAAGAGCCATTCTAGTCTATGGGCATGTGCATATAAGTACTGAGCACATGCAAGCAGGAGTGACATTTTGAGTGGGCAGCTGGAGTGAAAGCATGTATGCATGTAACAGTCGGTTTGTTTGTTTAAGTTTAATGTTCCAGTCCTCCATCCAGATGTATTTGTGTGTAATACACTACTTAAATGAACATCCAAGCCTCATCATCTTATTTGAATACACAAGACGAGCGACAGGTTCAATACCCACAAACAGATATATTTGATTTTTTATAGGTTACTATTTGTAAGATAATTTAACTTCTGTACTGCATGGCAATAATAATTCAATATTTGCAAATTCAGTTATTACCTTAGAAAGCACATATCTGATACAGCACAATGAAAAATGTGATTCTATTAGTCATATCATGAAATTGTGATAGATCAATTTTATGACACATTCATGCCTTCCCATCACATCTGGATGTAGCCAAGATATACTTATGTATTTCTTATATTGTTTTATGTATTAAAATGATTAAGTTATATGACATGCTACTGATCTAATTATTTCTTTTTGTCTCCCCCAACCATATCTCTCCATTTTTTCATATTGCTTCTGAAAACAAAATGGCCTTCAGCCCAGGGAGGTAGCCCAATCACTGCAATTTGGCCCTCCATACTTCCACAGGTGGTTGCAGTGTGCACCATCACAGGCAGCACAGACATTCAACACATATGGGTCACAACCTATCAGCATTGCCTCTACAACTCCTGCCCTACCTGCTCTACCTGTGTCAGGCAGCTCTGGCCCAGTTGCTGGTACAGTTGTACCCTCCAGGAGCAGTAGTGGTGGAGGTGGTAACTTTCTTACCCGACAGGAGTTGACAGGGTTGATGGAGAGAATGATGGATGGAGAGGGGCCTTGGTGCCCAAACCGGCAGGGTTGAAAAGGTCCTGAGTCACACTGCCAAAATGATACCACATATAGGACTGACCCAGGCAGCTGACACAGGCGACAGTGATGAGAGGTCTGAAGGTGAAAACTAGATTCTCAACATTCACATGCTGAATGCAGATGTACCTACCTGTCCCCAACCTATTCCCAATCATGGTTTCCCCCAACCTTTTGTGTTCATCACCATCCTTGTCTGTCTTATATGTCCTGCAAGTCTGTGTTTGCTACCTAACCTACCCTACCTTCCTGACCCTCTCATTCCTAAGCACCTTCCCCACTATTCCTCACTCTAAAAAATAATGGGCATCTGTCCAAGAAAAAAAAAATATGCCCCTTACATAACTTTCCACTTCTCCTATGTGTCACCTTGACACACTTGATTTGGTTATATAGGCTATACAACATTATTCTGTTGTTGTCACCCATCCCTGGTGTGGTGACTCTCTAACATCATGAAATTCTTTGTACAATTCTACATTTATGTTGTGATCACCTGAATAGCTATGGTGTACTCCCACTAACCTCCTGCAAATTCCTTTATTCTATCCATTGTCCTACCCTTTGCTTGTCACCCCCATTTTCACCTCTGTCATATCAACCACTTTTCCACATGTTTAATCTGTTCAGAAAAAAATGGAATCACATACAATACACATGGTCAGAAATAGCCCATGAAAAACCTTTGCTTTCTATCCTTAGCACATGTGCAAAAGGTTGTCATCATGCAACAATGCTGAGTGCCAGTGAATGCCATTTACCTTCATATGGCAAAAGATGAAGATTTTAATTTCTTCTGCAGTAGTCCAGTTACTTTTGCACAAATGTGCCTAAATTAGCTGTGCCATAGAAATACAGATTAAAGGCAAAATAACAGCAGTACTGTGAAACAGTTATTGTAACAGTTCTTAGGCTGCTGGATGGAATGAGCTAGAAGCTGCTATGTGACATGTTGTGCTAATTTCCCTGGCTGTAGACTGATGTTTTTGCACAGTGTCATGGGTTTGATTACAGCTGTAGGTCGTTATTATTTCATGACATTTTATATTCCTATCATATAGTTAACTGCAATTTCACTATTTATTTAACATTTGTTAACCAGGAAAGTCAAACTTGGAACAAAGCCAATTTTCACCAGACGCCTGGATTGAAACACTCCAGATGCATTTCTTTGAACATGGGAGGAAACCTACACAAATGCAGGGAGGACATGCAGACTCCACACAGAAGGCACTGCAGATGAGAATCAAACTGGAAAACCTCTTGCTATGAGGTGACAACACTACTGCTGTACCACTGCACCATCCAATACCATTTGAATACTGCAGCAAGACATCATTTGCAAAAACATTGCAGCCCCAACAAGGAGACTTAGTAAGCCACCCTTAACCTGTTTATGTCTTAATGTTGGTTGCACTTTCCTACCCCTTCTTAACTATAGCAATCACTTTAATGCACAGAAATGAGGAAATAAGTAAGAGTAAACACCATACAGATGATCCTACATGTCCCACAAAAAATATTGTTGCTATTCTCTCTCCATCTGTCTGTCTCTTTTACCCCATCTGCTTCATTAGGTTTCCACTGTCCTTCAGTTGTGTTATTAAAAATATGTGAAGTAGGAATTCCTTTGTGGTGTGATAAGATAACACTTACTTTCTTACTTTCAAGGGTTCTAATCCAGACATTAGCTAAGTGTTACTGATTGCTTTAGTACACTATGTTATGTGTAGCTGTTAGCTAAATATTGTTATGAGCCAACATATTCCTGCTTCTTTCATATGCTACTCGGTCCCTGCATCCCTCTCCTCCTGTATATTCATCTTCTCCCTTCTGTGTCATTAGTCTTCCTCCTCTGTAGTTGCACAATATCTGGCCCTGAGTACCAATTGTAACTGAAGCTAAATGGAAGCACACAGTTTATGGAAAAATGTGAGTTTTAACCTTCTGCAACATTACTGTGGTGCCCTTCTTGCTGCTGTGCTTCTCTGTGTTTAGTCAGAGTAATACATATCTTCATTCCTTTTCTGCAATCTGTTGTCACATGGGAACTTTGTGAAATAGGAGTCCCTATGTAATGTGTTTAGATAATACTGAGGTATGTAGATTTTTCTTGCAATACTCTCAAGGTTCAAATCCAGATATATGACAAACTGTTTTGAGTGCTTTGTATGACTTCGGTGGGTGTAAATGTTGGTTACACCTTTTTTTAACACACCATTATCCTGTTGTTATACTTGTGTGCTTGCTTCATATAGTGAAACGTCTCTTGTACAGATCTTGCATGAATAATTATGCTAAGGCAAACAGTAACCACACAAATATGTGCAGAAAAGAAATACAAACTAATGTGTTAGTGCTTCTGTATTGTGTATTTCTGTCACCAACTATCCACCTCTTCCCACCATTTCTGTGTCAGCCAAGGAACTTTTTTTTTTTTTTTTTCAAAACAGGTTTATTGTTTTAACATATAAGAGAAATATCATAACAATTTTATACAAGTAATTAAAATAGGTATTATTATAATATTCAACAAAACAACTAAAGTATTTACAAAGACATCCACTACAATCAGATCAATTAATTAAACTAAAATACCATGCTATTGAAATTAAAATTTTTTTAACAAATTTTGTAAATTATCCCATACAATATAATAAGATGTTTTTCTATTTGTTCTTGTCCTAATTGTGTTTATTTCCATATGGCACACTATATTCATAACATTTTTAAATTCATTGAACAAAGGAGGTGTATCTGAAATCCAATTTCTAGTTATTATTTTCCTAGCCACTGCTAGAATAGACCATAACAAGGGAAGCTTAACCTTTTAACACTTTGAGGTACAGGTGTGTTGAATAATATAAGAGATTTAGAAATAATGAAATTATCTGTAAAAAGAGCCTGCAAAAATTCATTAATTGACTTCCAGTATTCTTTCAATTTTATACAGTCATAAAACATATGAGCCCAGTCAGCATTAATTTCTACATTACATCTCTTACATAAATTATCTTTATTATTTATTTTATTCATCATCAAAGGTGTATAAAAAGATCTATGTAAAAATTTCCATGTATAAAGTCTCCAGACAATGGAAGACGTAGTTCTATAAGCAGATTCCAATATATATTGTTTATCTTGTTGATTTGGTGGGTCCCCATTAATAGAAGTGAAATAATTCCAGTATGAATCTACACTGTAAAAAGTTTCTTGTCTGATAATTTTATGTATGTATGAAAGTTTACCCCTATCAGAAACTTTATGTTGTAAATTTAATATCAAGTAATCAATCAGTGTTGGAATAGATTCTTTAACTGTTATAGACATTAGATCTATTTTATTAATGAGATGTTGTCTAAAAGTCTGAACCTCTAACCAGCAAGTTTCTCTTAGATCAAATTCTTGTTTTAAGAAATCTAGATTTTTAACTTTATTATCAGATATCAACTGATACCAGTACTTTAGATCATTATCTATAGCTAAATGAGTTCCTTCAGAAGTAGATGACAAAAGCATACCTTGAGTATACATTATAGGGAATACAATAAAATTCCATTCCCTATACTTAGGGTGCATGAATATAAAGTTACGATAACTAATAATAATATTTAATGGGTAACAAACCATATGTTTAGGTGTAATAGGTGAAGTACAAAATTCCTTTAGTAACCATAACATGGAGTTATTTACAATCATATTTTTATGTGTTAAGGAGATTTTCATGAAGTGCATACTAATTAGCTCCCAATAATCTTTCCATTTTGCGACATATGACTGATCTATTAATAAAGTAATAACTTTTACAATAGAAGAGATAGTATATAAATTAAAGTCTGGAAAAGAAATACCCCTTGAGACCAGCTATTAGTATGTTTCTTTAATGCAATCCTAGGTCTATTAGGTGCCCATAGGAAATTTAACATTAGTGTATTCAGTTTCTTGATAATTATTTTTGTAGGTGGAAGTATTATTGATTGTATTAAGTATAAAATCTTGGGGAATATTATCATTTTAATAATTGTAAGTCTCTCCTCCATAGTAAAAAACATATTATTCCAGGTATTAAAAAGATTTTGTATATTAAGAAACAGGTATTATAATTATTATATATAATAGATTTAATATCTTTAGATAGTATTATACCTAAATAAGTTATCTGACCTGAATTGGGTACATATTTAGTAAAATCACTAATGAGAATATTTTTCGTGTATATATAGGTAGTATTTTAGTTTTCTTCATTGAATATTAAACCAGAAATACTTTTAAAATTCATCATGTTATCAAATAGAGATTGCATAGAAGAATTAGATCCTGCTGATGTAATTAGAACATCATCTGCTAAAAGTTGAATTTTGGATGTTGTATTTTCATCTATTTCAAAACCCTCTATGTCAGTACTGTTTCTGATCAAATTAGCCCAAGGCTCCATTACTAAAGTGAATAATAGTGGAGAAAGTGGACATCCTTGTTTTGTACCTTTAAGAATGGGTATTTTTTGTGAAACATATGTTCCTACCTTAATATAAGCCAACGTTCCTTTGTATAAATGCTCAATTAGATTTACAAATGCATCTGAGAAGTTTGTGCACTTCATTAAGGTAAACAGATAGTTCCAACTTACTGAATCAAATGCTGAACTTATATCAAGACTAATAAGTGTTAAGTCTTTCTTTTTCCTATTTGCAAATTCTATTAATGTTAAAGTTCTTCTTATATTATCAAAAGTATTTCTATTTACAATGAAGCCTGTCTGATCTATATCTATAATGCCGGGAATGATTGTCTTCAATCTATCAGCAAAGATACTCATAAACATTTTATAATCAACATTAAGTAATGAGATGGGCCGATATGAAGAACATCTAGTTGGATCTTTATTAGGTTTTAAAATTGGTGAAATAAATGTATATTGCCAAGATGGGGGGGTTATTAACTCAGTTTGGGCCAAAATAAAACCTTATGTATTAATGAATATGTACTTTTAGAAAGGATTTTATATATCTCTGGTATAATACCATCATTACCTGGTGCTTTGTTTGATTTAAGCTTATTTATTTGTGTAATAACCTCTGTATATGAAATACTTTTGTCCAATAGTTTAATCTGTTGTTTATTAAGCTTTTTATTCATGTTTGTGGTTATAAACTCCTTTATTTTATCTTTAGGTTTCATGCTAATGTTATTATGGTTAATTTTGTGAAAGTGATTTCTAAATTCATCTAGTATTTCTGGTATACTAGAAACATTCTTCTTTTTCCTTAGAGAAAAGATTTCTTTGATATGGTTTTGTTTATTCAACCTTTTTGTTTTATTTTTAAGTCTATGTAAGTATTTGGGGCTTATTGAATAAGACAAAAACTTGTATTTCTCTAAAGTTATTTTAACTTTATGAGTTAAAATTTCTTTGTATTTCTCATTTAGTTTGTTTATTTCTTCAATAACTTTCTTGTCCATAATATTTTCTTTATTATTATGTTTATAAGAGTCTAATTTACTTTGAATATCTAACAATTCCTTATCCCAAGATTTCCTTTTATTATTATACCATCTGATACTTTGTCCATATAGATATGATTTTAAGGCATCCCAAACATAAACAATGGAGACTTCAGGAGTATTATTTATGTCTAAAAAATGTTTTACTTCTGAAAGTATATATTCTTTATAGTCTTTTAGTTGAGTTAAGTATGCTGGTATCCTTTTGATCTGAACATTATGAGTATTTTTTATCATGAATTCAAAACAATTGAATTATGATCAGATATAGGACATGAAATGATTTTGGAATTAATTAAATCTGTTACCATCTGGTTAGAAATAAAGACCCTATCTATTTTTGAATAAGTTTTGTATCTGTTAGAAAAAAGGTGTATGGTAATGATTTTGAATCTATCTGATTATTAATATCATTCAAATGATAAGAATTTGCAAAATCATTTAAATGTTTTGCATTAGATGTAATTCTTCTTTTCCTATAGTGGTAGTATCACTTTCATGTAGTATACAATTAAAGTCACCAGCTAAAATAATATCTCCTATAGAGAATGATATGATCTTATCAAGATGATGTTTCACTGTATTAATACCAATTCCAGGTATCCAATATACATTAATTAAAGTGTAAGTCTTCCCATTAATTTGTATTGTAACCATACAAAACATTCCTTTGTCATCCTGATAAGACTTAATGGTTTTAGGAATGGGCATACTTTTATTCCATAAAATAGCCACTCCTCTTTTTCTGAGTGTGCTCTGAACTAACCAATACTGTATATTTGTTTGTGGCTAGTTTATCAATATCTTTTTTCAAGAGATGGGTTTCTTGCAGGAAGACTAAGTTGGCCTTATGTAAATTAATGTATCTTATTAGGCTTGCCCTTTTACATGGATTATTCAATCCATTAATGTTTAAAGAAATTCCTTTTAAAGATGTCATTTGGCATTTTTAAAACTTAAGAATCTTATGATCAAAATAACAAATAACAAGATAAGTAATGTTACATCTCCTCCTTTAGGTGCACCTTTAAATATAGCTGCATTTATTGAATCTCTTATGGGATTTCGTATAGGATTCAATTTTGTTTGTAGTGACAATGAATGTACAAAATATATTGTGGATGTCAAAACTATATACAAATAACAATGAACAAGTGAAAATAATGTAAGGATTAAACCTTGCATCCAGCCTGGAGTTATAAACTCCAACTTAGAGTAGTATTTACCACTCAAGTTAACCCCCTACCCTAAGCAGCAGTACCTCAGCTACCACCTTATCAGTTTAATACTAGTTATATTTAACTGAGGTCAACAGTTTTCAATTCAATTATCTAGCAAGACAAGACTACACATTTGGTAAAACAGCATCATATAAACTAAAATAAACCTTTTTTTTTTTTTTTTTTTTTAAACTGTTCATACTACTATATACATCCATGTAATATAAAACACTTGTATTCAAATAGCATTCAAATAATCTTGATGTTAGAAATCAAGAGGAGAGAAAAATAAGTTCTAACATTCATTTAAATCAAAAACTTTGGCTAATATGATTCAGACATTACATATATTAAGATGCATCTATTTTCTGTCATGTAAATGCAATTAACAGCTTCCAAAAACCTTGAATTGCTTGTATATGAGCATTTACTCAAACTCATTATTGTCAATAGAATAAAACATTGTATTCATAGAAATTGTTATAAATCATACTGCATAGTTATGCAGATTCTCAGAAACACTTATATACATATATACATACACACACACACACACACACACACACACACACACACACATATATATATATATATATATATATATATATACACATACACACACACACACACACACACACACACACACATATATATATATATATATATATATATATATATACACATACACACACACACACACACACACACACACACAGACCCACACACACACACACACACATATATATATATATATATATATATATATATATATATATATATACATACATACACACACACATACACATATATATATATATATATATATACACATGCATACACACACACACACACATACACACACACACACACACATACTCACACAAACACACACACATACACACACACACACACACACACACACACACACACACACACACACACACACACATATATATATATATATATATATCTGATCTCACTGAGTTGTGTCCTTACTGAGCACCATCTTACTTGCTGTCCCTACAATAAATCTATCTGCTTTATACAAAATAATGCACAGCAAACACATTTTAGTAACCAGATTTTACAACCATGCTATACTACTGCTTTAAAATATATCACATGACAATTTCTTCCAGTATAGAGTTATAAAATTATTTATGCTTGTCAATCAGATGAATTAAATGAGTTATAGTAATGTATATGTTTGGAACATAAGTTTTTAACACAGATTAGTAAGCTGCTGTTAAGTAGATTTTCAAAAACACTTAAATAAATGTTTCATTTTCTATGCCTTCTAAAATAAGACATTTACTTACTACAAGAAACTGTATCATTTAAACTCATTATAACTGACATATTTTATGAATTATAACATAGATATTTAAGTAATTATATAAAATAACTCATATTTAGATGTTAAAGAGTTCATTTTCCTTCACATAGTCGCATTTGTATCATTTCTATTTCCTGGTAGAGTGTCATTGCTGAATCTGTGATGTGTCAGTGTGATATCTAGGTCAAAGGTGAGACTAGCTGCTTTCAGCTTCTCTGTGAGAATTCTGAGAGTTTAAGCTTTTGAAGTAGCTCATGGACACTGTGCATGAGACAGCCCACATCCCAGATTGTCCCTCTTAACATTTTGGCGGGAAACTTATTAAAAACTAGTGACAAACATTCATTTAGCAGTGTAAATGCATCTAAACATGACAAAACCTTCACAATGTATTTTACAGATTATTACAGCCTCTATGTAAGTGAAATTAAGCCCAAAATTATTAATAAGTAATAAAACTCAATATTTTTGTCCCAACTCAATTTTTATGCAAATCTTATTATTTACTGTGTCTATATGATCAAAAGCATTTTTATATATTAATAAAGAAAAGAAAAAGAGAGTAGAAAGTAAAAGGGTGTAAGGCAGAAATAATAAAAAAATGTAAGAGAAAGCTATAAGAAGTATATACAATGGAATATTACTTACTGTTTATATTAATAGAGTTAAAAATAAAACATATTATTTACTATTATTTAGTTCTAATTATTATTAGTTAAAGCATGACAGATTATTTACAAACAAGCTTAAGCAGTGTAATCAAGAAAGTATAATTAGGAATAGCATTTGAAGAACATATAAACTTTTTACAAGGAATAAATATGTTATTATTCTATTAATCATATTTTCATTACTCTTCTCTCCCTGCCCCCCCCACCCTTTACCCACTACATAATCTAAATAGAATGTCATTGTTTAAACAAAGAAAAGAAGAAAAGGAGAAGAAAAAAAAAGATAAAGAAAAAAATATATCAAATTACTGACCTTACTTCTCCTTTTCAGAAAGAGAAACAAGTTGAATCACAACTTGCCATTAAATCTCCAGATATTTTGACTATTTATGAAACAAAACATTTCTTTGCACACAGAGAATAACTTTGATTAAATCTTTTTCAAAATATTTGTTGCTTCTTGGAAATGCAGGAACTATACTTAAAAAGATTAATAATGAAATAAAATGATGAGAGAAAAAAAAAACATAGAACAGATAATTTGTTTTTTAGTCTCTTCTTCTTCTCTGAAGTCTTCCACGAAGTTTCAGTTGCCAGTCTCTTTAATGAAGGACTAGCCCATTCCATTTCTTCTATATTATCCAAAATCTTATTTTTTTTGATAAACAGTAAGGCAGAGTCTAAGTCATCGAAAATTTTAGGACCATCAGGAAGGAAGATTTTAAGCTTGGCAGGAAACAGAAGGTATGTTTTAAACTGTGCTTTTTTAAGCTCCCTTATTAGTGGCAGAAAACTTTTCTTTTAGCTATTACCATGGAAGAATAGTCATTGTCAAAACGCACAGTTGTCTCATTAATCTTAACAGGAGCTTTAGCCCAAGCAGATTTAAGAACCATCTCTTTATCAAAAGATGATAGAAATCTAACTATAACTGATCTAGGATAGTTTTTGTTAGAGTTAGTATTAGTTATAGATCTATGTGCTCTTTCGATACCAAAAGAGAATGCTTCTGGTAAGTCTAAAGTTTTAGGGAGCCATGTTGTTAAAAAAGAAGTAATATTGTTACCTTCAATATTTTCTGGCAGTCCAAAAATCCTAATGTTATTGCACCTAGATATATTTTCCAGGTCATCCAGCTTTGTTTGTAAATGTGTATTTTGTTTCAGCAGAAACTCAATGTTGATTTCCTCTTCTTGTATTCTATTTTCCATGTCATTCACAGCTTCTTCTATGCCTGTCATCTGGATCTTCTGTTGTTGCAGGTCTATATGTAACAAGTCTATTTGTTTTGTAGTTTTTTCTAAGAAGGTGTCTATTTTAGTATCCATTTTATCCATCTTAGCAGTAAGTTGCTGGATTATAATTATCAGAGACTGAAGTTCTTTCTTGATGCTGGAGTCTTGAGAACTTGTCTTACTAGAACTCATTTCAGACTGATAAACTGACAGGAAAATTTCCAAAGTGATTTCTGACAGGAATATTGTTAAGATTTCCTTTCTTTTTTAAATATAGTTCAAGAACTATATAAAACAAACATATTTAGAAAGAAAATTACTTCAAAAATTATTTTTTTAAGTAATTAATTCCTGTCAGTGTAATGAAATTGGTGGAGCTGAAGAAATCTGCTGCTATCCTGTGTTCATCCTTGGCCACCGCCAAGGAACTTTTTGATTCACAACGTTTCCATAAGCCATGTTTCCACAAGGAATAACATGCTTGGTCCCTCATGTGTTTCATACTACACATCTAGCATACATATAAGGATAAACTAACTGCAGCTGCCATAAGAAATATGTAAATCATGACACCTGAAACAAGGCCATAAACACGTATATCTGTATTGTATTCCATTAGTTGGTTGTATGTGTTTAATACTTCTTTGCATGAAGGTTGGCACAGAGCACCATATGTTACTGATAATTCTCATTTTAAGTTCAGCCCCTCAATATATGATTATGCAGGTCCTAGTACTTTGCCATCGGCAGCAAAATCAAGCTTGGCAGTGCCGTGCTTCAGGCAGAAAGTAAAAAAAAAAATAAAATAACAACAAACAATTCTTTGTTTAGGCTGCACAACTTCTGTATGTGTCTATTAAATTTGGAAAACAAATTATCTGGATTTCAGAGGGATATTGACTCATTTAAGTCAGTCTGTCAATGTATGTCTGCATTCCAATGGTTACACCTACAACTGTGTTACAATGTGTTAAATAAAAACAAAGATAACCACACAGGAGGCTCAGATGCAAAAGTTTACTAGTGTACACCAGGAGGCAAAAAACTATACAAGTACAGAATTTTGTCTGACATGATGCAGGAAGTACAGAATATTTTATAGTGTTTACATTCAGGTTATGCCCACCTTACTGATGTGGTTAGTCACAGGGCATCTACATCACTTTTACTAACAGATAAAGATTGCTGATGTTATATTTTTTAAAAAATCTTTCCCTTGGGAATAATACAGCCTTGCAAAGCACCTGGTCAGTTATAATGTCTTTCTGTAAATGTTACTCCTTCAAGGTTTCAGGCCTGCTTGAATACAATAGCTGGTTCAGTCTAGTAATACACCTCTTTGTTCTTCTTGCAACATTCTCCCAACAGCTGCGTCTTATCTCGATAACATTTACAAGGCCAATTGTCCCAGAGGAAGGAGAAGAAGATTTTCAATGCTTTATACATTTAATTTCTTGACCCAGCAGATAATCGTTAGTGAAAAACATAAGTTTGCTGAGCTGGTTACTGCCAGGGTCAGAGTTTAAATACACTGCAGTTTCAAAGCTTCAAGCAGTTACATGTAAAATCATTCTTATTGCCATATTAATAATAGAATAAAATGCATTATACACTATTTGCTTTTTAACTAGCACTTTATATATGCTCAAATACGAGAGTGCAAAAGTGAGGAACCAACCACAAGGAATGCTCATATAGTTGTTATATATGAATCACGAGTATTCCAACTGAAGAAGTAGTCAGCAATCCGTTGTATAATCCAAAACACGTTCTTTATTAAAATACAGAAATGAGCGCTTTTGCGTGGGAAGTCCACGCTTCATCAGATATCAATTAAACAATGCTTATACACTGGTTTATATCCGCTAAAACGCGGGAAATTAATTAACTTGATTAATGTATAAAACCTGTGTTCTAGTGCGAGGCGCTCCTTGGGCGCACTTATTGTACATCAAGTACTTCACCACTAAAACAGGCAATGCCTCACAAGTAAGTATCACATTTTTTAAAAATCATGCAACATTATATACAGCATTGAACGTAAAGTTGTTAATATGCAACAAGTCATGTATTTATGCCGCAGTATAGAATGTAAAAGGCCTTTAGTTAAACATTAAACATGCTACGGAAAACTCTAAAAAATTAGCGTTTCACTAATCTGCCGATAGCAGGATCTCACCAACGTTGACTAAATGTAGTCAACCGAGCATATTAAAAACATAAAGTAACAACCGAACAGGCCGTTATGTTCTTCACTTAATCAATAAATAATGGAGTCAAAATCCCGAGTAAATATCTGTTATATCTCGGGTATAGCTCTCAAAATATACATGGCTGGGTATATAATGTCACGTACATTAACCTCGCTAAACGACAACAAAGCAAAAGCAATATTAATGTTGCAAATCTTTCTATTATAACATTCTCTCAAAATCATTTACTGTATAAGCAGCAACAGGTACTGATACACAACGCTGCAATGTATGTATTAAACCTGATAAGCCGGATAAAAGACCGGATGAGAAACCAAATAAAAAACAGGACTGCCAAAATAAAACACCAATGCAGGCAGTTGTTTACTCTTCATGGAGGATGCCCAAAGATAACCACACAGGAGGCTCAGATGCAAAAGTTTACTAGTGTACACCAGGAGGCAAAAAACTATACAAGTACAGAATTTTGTCTGACATGATGCAGGAAGTACAGAATATTTTATAGTGTTTACATTCAGGTTATGCCCACCTTACTGATGTGGTTAGTCACAGGGCATCTACATCACTTTTACTAACAGTATTTTATTCATAAAGATTGCTGATGTTATATTTTTTAAAAAAGCTTTCCCTTGGGAATAATACAGCCTTGCAAAGCACCTGGTCAGTTATAATGTCTTTCTGTAAATGTTACTCCTTCAAGGTTTCAGGCCTGCTTGAATACAATACCTGGTTCAGTCTAGTAATACACCTCTTTGTTCTTCTTGCAACATTCTCCCAACAGCTGCGTCTTATCTCGATAACATTTACAAGGCCAATTGTCCCAGAGGAAGGAGAAGAAGATTTTCAATGCTTTATACATTTAATTTCTTGACCCAGCAGATAATCGTTAGTGAAAAACATAAGCTTGCTGAGCTGGTTACTGCCAGGGTCAGAGTTTAAATACACTGCAGTTTCAAAGCTTCAAGCAGTTACATGTAAAATCATTCTTATTGCCATATTAATAATAGAATAAAATGCATTATACACTATTTGCTTTTTAACTAGCACTTTATATATGCTCAAATACATATTTTTCTAATATTTTCCTCCCTTTTAATACTTTTTATTCTATTTTGAAATATAAACAATGTTATTTCATCCCCTAGCCTTTTCCTTTAAGGACTTTTAACTAGGTGAGTCATTTAGTTTTATACTTCGGAAAGAATTTCATCTGAAATTAATTTTTCTAACTCAATGTCTTGGTACAAAGTTTCAGTTACAGATATATCAATAAAATCTTTGATTAATCTTGGGGAATCCCACAATAGACACATGCTCCTAATAGGAGCAGACCCACACAAATAGCAATCAAGATGTTCTTTAGGATAGAACCCCACCCACCAAACAGATTCTGGAAAAACTTCGTCAGTGGATTTGGGCCTGGTTCAGTCATGGCCGATACCTGCTGTATTACCTCTAGGTGATCATTAATTTTATGTCGATTGTCTGGTATAAACGCACAGCATTTTTCTTTGATAAGCGCGCACGTACCACCTCTCACCGCTAGAGTGAAGTCAAGAGCCATTCGATTTTGTAGCACAACAGTTTTCATTGCATTCAGTTCATTAGTCACTAGTTCGAGAGCAGAAAAAGTTGCGTTACTCATTACTTCGAGAAGTTTCGACAGCTTTCTTAACTCCCAAATCGATTTGACTGCTTCATATGCTGGAAGTATTCCAGCCCAGGATATTACACTGTCACTCAAGTCCATATGAGTCATTTTTTCTTTATTCTTTACGGAATGATGGTCTTTCCAACCAGCTTCGATTTGTCCCACTGGATTTACAGGTTTTCCGATTGGACCTTCAGGTTTCCGGGCTACATCTCTCACATTTCATATCTTACCCAGAGGTAATTCTGCAGTATGTCTTATGGCCGGTTCCAGATAACCCAAAAAACAACTGCCGGACCAATTTTTAGGTAGCCATTTGTATGCCTTTTTCCCACAAATAAAATAACAGTTTTTTACTTTAGTACTGATGCGGGTTAATTTTGAATGAAACATTTTCTTGTCTATAATAGACAGTTGTTTATGTAAAACAGGATTTCTCTGCACATCACTTAATGTTGTTTTCATTAAACTCAAATATGAATCATAATTCGTATTACAAACAGTGCCTCTATCTTTAACTTTAATGTAGCATTTATAAGATATGGTTATATTACAGTTACTCCAACCCACTTGAAGTGTATCATTTTTATAAAAACATACAATTCCCTTCTGTGTAATAGGCAAATACAATGCAATTTTGTCTTGTGATCTTACAGATCCTGTATCAAAAAGTAAATTTTTTTAAGTCTTATTTATCTCCAAGGGGACAGCGGACATTAACAGTCCTCCATATGCTGTTGGTATAGCAGTACAAACCCAGCAATTTGAAATGTTTATAGTCTCTACATATACACGCTTTATAGTTAGGTATGTGTTAAAGTTCGGATGCCAGTCTATAGACAGTTCATCACGTCTCTCCACTTTCACTTGTGTGGTTACATGTAGGAAAAACCACAACAAAAGGACGGTCATCACAATCATAGTCAATAAATGCATAGTCAACAAGATGATTAAACAACATCTTTGGGGTTGATCTGTATTTTTACTCGTTTTGCTCTTGGCCATCCTGCCTTTGTTGTGTATCAGTCACAAAATGTTTATCAAGTTGAAAATTATTTACCGGTTTACAGTGCGTCAGATGGACTTTGACTGCAGTAGGCATCACCAACAGTACCTGGTACGGTCCTTCCCACTTTGGACTCGCCCAATTTTTCCTCTTCGTAACCTGCAACCACACCCAGGACCCCGGAGTCAGCACTGCTTTCAACGGTCTGGTCTGTTTTTTATCTGAAAAAGAGTTCAACTGCAAAACAGTCTTATTTGTTAACAGTTTTCTCATGTAGTTAGCTAATGAGCTGTCAGCCTCTAGTTCTGCAGGCATGAGAGCTTTCCACTGCGGCACATAGTATGCCCTTCCAAATATCATTTCAAAGGGAGTCAAACCCTTTACATTTGGAACTGTTCTCATGCTCAGCAGTGCCAAGGGCAGACAGCAAATCCAGTTTTTCTGTGTCTCACTCACTAGCTTCCTCAATTTGTTTTTTAGAATTCCATTGTACCTTTCCACCAGTCCTGCAGACTGTGGGTGGTAAGCACAATGATTCTTTAAGGAGATTCCAAAGAATCTCCCAAGCTGGTGAATCGTCTGATTAACAAAATCTGTCCCATTATCACTATAAATCCTTTCCGGTATGCCAAATCTAGGAATTATTTCTTTTACTAGGGCTTTTGCCACGGTTGCTGCATCTGGATTTTTAGTTGGAAAAGCTTCTACCCATTTGGAAAATATATCTATAATTACTAAACAGTATTTTTTCCCTTCACATTTATTCAACTTTATGAAATCCATACAAATAGTGTGGAACGGATATGGTGGTGTAGGAAAACTTCCTTGCTTGGGTTTGAATGCCCCTTGTGCATGATGTTTGTTACAAATATGGCATGCTGCACAACATTTTTTTGTATAATTTATGAATCCGTATGTTTGGAATATTCGATTTACTAACTGTACCATCCCCCCTGTTGAGACATGGCACTGCCCATGGCTCAACAAAGCTGCATATCTAAATAAATTAGACGGCAATATTGTTTTTTTCTCTTTGGAGACATACAGTCCATTTTCGAGGATTGTACCTCGCTTCTCCCATTTTTATTTCTCTGCTTTTGTAGTTAGTGTCTGCATTGTTTTTAACATTTTTAGATCTAAAATCTCAGAGGGTTGCAATTCCTCGGTTAAAAGTAAAGTTTCTGAGTCTGAGGCTGCTTGCTTTGCAGCTGCATCAGCTTTTGCATTTCCTTTTGAAATTCTGTCCTGTTGTTTTGTATGAGCTAAACATTTACAAATAGCTACTTTAGTAGGTAACTGAATAGAATCTAATAAGTTCAAAATAAGTTGCGCATGATTAATCGGTTTACCATTAGATGTTATCATTCCCCTGTTTTTCCTTTGTTGCGCAAAAACATGCACTGTAGAGAAAGCATACTGACTGTCAGTATATATGTTCACACATTTATCTTTCGCTAGAGTGCAAGCCCGTGTTAAGGCTATCAATTCTGCTGCTTGAGCAGATAGGCTATGCTGTAAAGGTTGGGCTTCTAAGATCTCTGTATCTGTAACCACTGCATACCCCACTAGATTTTTTCCTGTAGGACCCCTTCTGCACAAGCCATCCACGTAAAATGTCACCTCGGCATCATCCAAGGGCATATCAGTGAGATCTTGTCTGGGCAAGGTTATTTGCTCGATTTCCTGCAGGCAACTGTGCGGTGTGCCATCCACAGGGGTTGGAAGTAACGTTGATGGGTTTAATGTTGTACAACGTTCAATTACCATATGAGGTCGGCTCAGCAGTATGGTCATGCATGAAAGATGTCTAGCAGGAGAAAGATATGCTATTTTTTCTTGCAGTAAAATTATCGCGACTTCATGAGGCACTCTCAGTGTGAGAGGGTGGAATAACACCACTGAGGCCGAAGCCTGTACTGCCATTGCAGCTGCGACCACTGCTTGTACACAGTGAGGCAACGACTGTGCCACTGGGTCTAACTGTGATGAATAGTAAGCTATGGGGCGTTGCTTATCCCCATGCTGTTGCGTCAGAACTGACGTCATATATCCCTGTTTACAGTCTACGGTCTGAAAGAATCTTTTGTGGTAATTCGGGAGTCCTAAAACTAATGAAGAAGCTATCAATTGCTTTAGTCTGCAGAAAGCTGTTTCTGCTTCGGGTGTCCATTGTAACAAATCTTGTGCTGCCATTGGTGTTTTATATATTAAATCAGCCAGTGGAGCAGACTCTAAAGCATAGTTTGGTATCCAGCTTCGACAAAAGTTAGTCGTTTCCAAGAAGGACATCATTTCCTTCTTGGTTGCTGGTTTGGGTGCTTGTAAAATTGCTGTTTTTCTGTCCTCATCTAATATTCTACCTTCATTGGATATTACATATCCTAGGTATCTAACTTGTTTTTTCCAAAGTTGTAACTTACTTTTGTTTACTTTATGTCCTTGTGCGGCTAAAAATTTTAATAACGCTATAGTATCCTCCCTGCATTGATGCTGGGTAGGGGCTGCTAGCAAGATGTCATCCACATAAAGCAGAATCTGACTACCTCCTGGTGGGGTAAACCCTGCCAGGTTGCTAGCCATTTCTTGTGCAAATATTGTTGGACTCTCACAATATCCTTGTGGTAGCCGAGTATAGGTATACCTTTAACCCTGAAATGTAAATGCAAACCAATACTGGCTATCAGGATGTATAGGTATTGAAAAGAAAGCATTGCTTATATCTACTACAGTGAAATATTTTTGTTGCAGCTTCAAATCATTCAACAAGGTGTGTGGGTCTGGCACCGTAGGTGCTCTAGGTATTATTGCATTGTTTACAGCTTGTAAATCCTGTACCATCCGCCATTCCCGCTTTCTTTTTAACAGGAAACAGAGGGGTATTACATGGTGAATCAAGAGATTCTACCAGTACTCCTTCCTTGAGTAATGCTGCTATTATAGGCTTGATTCCTTGTTCTGCATCTTTCCTCAAGGGGTATTGTCTTTTTTGTGGTCTAAATGCTGATTTTGGTGTAATAGTAACTGGTCCTGCTGTTCGAATAAGTCCTACATCTGACTTGCCTGCTGACCAAAGAATCTTTGGTATATCACACAAGGCTTTTTCTTCTTCTTCTAATAAGAATGCTAATCAGCTCTCCTCACTGGTTTGTAAGTGTACAGCTGGATGTGTCTGTGTTAGCCAGTTCAATTTCTGTTTTTGTATTCCCTGCTCTGATAATTCTGAATCAGTTTGTTTTTCCCACCTTGTTACTTTTTCTCCTAAATCTGCCCATTTCATATTCTTATTTTTCATTAAGCTGACATGTGTTAGTCAATTAGATTTGTACAGTGCTATGAATTCCTGAGGTAATGAACAGCTTACCACACTGTTTCCCTCAGTATCCCAATACAAGGTTCGTAATACTAATCTGTTAGCAGGATTTTTAAATAACTCTTGCTCATATTCTTTATCAGGTCCTGGTATGCTACAGTAGTATAGAGTACAGTGTAATAAATGCTGTCGGTCAGTGTCAAGGGAGGGGGGCCTTACTGATGGCTACGTTCATCAGTTCCTCGGTTACTGCCCCTGGACCAGTCGTAACTAAGTCCTGGCTGTACCAGTAAAAAGTCTCACCCTCCGGTCGCACCACAAAAGTATCCATTTGCCTTTGTGCCTCCATACCCTGCATGGTGGGAACTACCGCTATGCCAAATATCTGCATAAGGTCTCTTCCCAGTAGATTTACTGGACATTTTGCAGAAACTACGATTTTACTTTTCTGAGTCATACCTGAAACAGGGTCAGTTATTGCTATATCATGGGAGAGTGGCACCCTGTATAGCTGTCCGTTTGCCACCTTTACTAATATATAATCAGGTGATTCGGAGTCATCTGGTAACTTGGAGGGGTGTATCAACGTCCGTGACGCTCCTGAGTCACACAGGAATTTTACTTCCCTCCCCTCCACCAGAAGTGTGACTTCCGGTTTTTTGTCTGCCAGATAGAGCTCCAAGCTCAGTAATGCCAAATCTAAAATTTCACTTTCTTCACCCTCTACATCTGCTTGCACTTTCTCTATTCCTTCCACTACATTTACATTTGTCCTTTGTTTGTTAGCCTTTCCTGATGATTTCTGACTTTCATCACTATCATATAGTCAGTCCTCATCATCCTTGCTTTCTGTAGTCACCTTTTTATTTAGCCTGCAATCCCTCGCTAAATGTCCTTTCTTTCCGCACTTAAAGCACTCACCTTTCTTTTTTCTCTCTTCAAACTCTTCTGACCGTTTGTCAGATTGTCTGTTTCCCTGGGAATTTTTCTTACCCTTTTTACCTGACTGTACTACAAAGACCTCAGCTCCGTCTTCAGCAGTGAAGACTTGTGTCTTCTTTTTCTTTTTACTTCAGCATGTCTAGCATATTCAAGTAAGGCTTGTAGCCTACTTGTTCGATGATCTATCATATGCTTCGTAATGAAGCTACTGATAGGTGCAATGCAACCTTTCAAAAACGCATTTTTCAGTTGCTGTTCATACGAGGTATCATGTGTCTGATTTTCAGGAATAGCCATACCACTATGGTTATTGAAACATTCCAATAATCTACCATAATACCCATCTACAGTTTCATTCTCTTGTTGTATGCATTGGTTAATGCAAGTCCAATCTGCTCTAGGTTTCCATTTTTGGAAATTCGGTCTGTAAGACCTTTTACTCTGTTGTCTAGTTCAAGGCCACTATGTGGGAGTGGTTTAAGCTCTGCATTACGAGGATTCCAGGTGCCACAAATCATGTGCCAGTCTGGACCCACAATTTGTCTAACTACCTTTTCCACTTCTTCCCCATTCAAGTGGTAACTTAGTCTCATACCTTGTAAATCTTGTAAAAACTTTGTGTAATTGACTTTTGGATGGGGGAGTCCCTCTGTAGCTTTCCGAATATCTTCCGGTGTCCATGGTCTGTACACTAGAAGAGTTGGGTCCTGCCCTTCCTGTCCTGCCTGAGGATTTGGTACCTCGATTAGTGGACAGATTTCTTCCTCATTTTCCTCTAGTGTGTTTTCCCCTATTTGATACAAGTCTGTGTCCCCAAGTGTTTTACGTATTCGGGACCTAGTTTCAATAGGATCTCTAACAAATGGTTTTAGTGTTCTTGTGACATCAGGATAACGTGGAGGTGGACCAGCTTGTCCTCCTGCTTCATATCCTGAAAAAGGCATTGGAGGGGGCAGGGGAGGAGGAGCCGTCGCTATTACTATATTATTATCCTCTTTATCTAAATATAACGTCTTAGCATTTTTAGTTTTTTGTTCCCTTCGGTTTACTTCCTCAATCCACCTGTGTGCCTGAGGAATGCCTAATCATTGTTGTTTTTTTGCCTGACCTTCAAGGCCAGATTTAAGTTGTTTTAAGAGTTTAACTAATGAAATTTTATCCAATTTACCATCAAATCCATATTTATTAACCCATTTTGTATAATACCTAACATTATCAGCCCATTGTAATTGCATATATTTTGCGTCTTCAGTTAGGGCCGGATCTCGCGATGTTTTAGTGCACTGATTTCCCATATTAAAAGAAAATGTTACGTAACCCTTTTCACCACGTGGTATTTCAGTTCCTTATACAGTTTATCTAGAATGACTGCCTACCTTATTCTGTTTCCCTGATCTCTGACAAAATATACAGTAATTTCCTTTTGTCCCTGATCTGTATAACAAATCTCCTGACAATAGTATTTACTGCAACCTAGTCCCTGATCTAAAACAGAAAAAAGGCAAATATCTTCCTACCTGAGCCTCCTGAGTCGACCAGTTCGAGACCGCTCTTCGGCCGCAGATCAGAAAGTGGCCAACCTCTCAAAATGACAATTCAGTCGGAGGTCTTTTGTATTTCAAGAAGAACCGTTTCGGTAGCTTCTCCTGCGCAGTGTTCGACCACCGGTACACTCTGATCTGTAGCTGTCTGAGGGTTTCCGATTCAAGAAGGACCAAACTGTTAAATAAAAACAAAGATAACAACACAGGTGGCTCAGATGCAAAAGTTTACTAGTTCATAGGTTCATAGATTAGTACTAGGCTAACTGTCCTTGCGAGCCATTTTAAGCCTAGCCAATTATCCCTTGTGAGGCTCAAACCCTGCGCCTTGTGTTTGTAAGGCAAACACCTTAACCATTAGGCCACCCTCCCAACCCCTAGTGTACACCAGGAGGCAAAAAACTATACAAGTACAGAATTTTGTCTGACATGATGCAAGAAGTACAGAATATTTTATAGTGTTTACATTCAGGTTATGCCCACCTTACTGATGTGGTTAGTCACAGGGCATCTACATCACTTTTACTAACAGTATTTTATTCATAAAGATTGCTGATGTTATATTTTTTAAAAAAGCTTTCCCTTGGGAATAATACAGCCTTGCAAAGCACCTGGTCAGTTATAATGTCTTTCTGTAAATGTTACTCCTTCAAGGTTTCAGGCCTGCTTGAATACAATAGCTGGTTCAGTCTAGTAATACACCTCTTTGTTCTTCTTGCAACATTCTCCCAACAGCTGCGTCTTATCTCGATAACATTTACAAGGCCAATTGTCCTAGAGGAAGGAGAAGAAGATTTTCAATGCTTTATACATTTAATTTCTTGACCCAGCAGATAATCGTTATAAGCTTGCTGAGCTGGCTACTGCCAGGGTCAGAGTTTAAATACACTGCAGTTTCAAAGCTTCAAGCAGTTACATGTAAAATCATTCTTATTGCCATATTATTAATAGAATAAAATGCATTATACACTATTTGCTTTTTAACTAGCACTTTATATATGCTCAAATACATATTTTTCTAACACAATGTTAGGTACCCTCTTCACACATAATCTATCAGTGTTACTCTGCAGTGTACTGTCATATTTATAAAGTGTCTATTTGCATTTTCAATGCACATTGTGCAAGCATGAGGCAAGGCAAGTGTGAAATCATCCAGGAATTAAATGGCAGGAATGCTTGATTGATAATCCACTGGTTTAACATAATTGCAATTGGCATCCCATACTATGAAACAGGTACATGTCCCTCACAATAACGCAATGTACATGAAGGACAGCATAAAAATCTTAAGAGAGAAGTGTGTCATTACATGGGACAATCACAGTCCTGTTATGCTGGTACAATACCACCTGTTCCTAATAGTGAGTTTTTACTAATTACAAATGTGCATTTTCACATCATTAAATCTAGATTTCTCCTGTGGTGGTGTGATTAATATTGTGTTCTCCAGACTGTGTAACCTAGATAGGTAGAAGGTTCAGTTCTCAATGTGGAAAACTTGGGTGTGTGTCTGGGTGGGGACTGATGTAATGACAGGTAAGTAATGCTTCAATGTCAAATGTGCTGTGGCTATTCCACCAAGGAGAACACATTTAACTTTGCACACAGCTCCCTCTGTACCTTATCTCACTCTTTCTCTGCAACACACTGATGAGGTCATCCTGTCAAAAGTGCACTCTCTCCCCTTAAAAATCAGGCTTCACTTGTGGCACTTGAAACTAATACTGTGCTCTCTAAATTGTGTAACCTGTTAAGTAGGAGGTTCACGTCTCACTTTGCAAAACTTGTGTGTGTTGAGGGTGTAACACTTCAGTGTGAAATGTGCTGTGTCCACTTGCACTGAGGGGAATACATTTCACTTTCCACACCACACTTTATCCTACTTTTAACACAAAATCCTCTGTGCAACTCTTTGATGAGGTCATCCTGTCAAAAGTCCACTCTCTCCCCTTAATAGTTAGACTTCTACTGAGGTCTCTATATTGTGGAAACAGATAGGTAAGAATCTCAAATCTCACCATGATGAACTTCTGTGAGTGGCTGAGATATCAGGTCCATGTAGCTTCCTGAATAGAGATCCTGTATCAACTTCCAGTCAGGGGAAATTTAGCCTGGGCAAGTATTTCACCATTCTCTTATCCTGGTTGTACCACAAATGTCTTATCTGCAAAACAGTGATGAAGTCATCCTATCAAAAGTGCACTCTGTCACATTAAGTGTCAGATGTCTCCTGTGGTGCTTGCAGCTAATACTGTATTCTAAGAATGAGCTTTAAGAAGCAGTTCATTCGAAAGGTTATTTAATAATATTATTGTTTTTTAATAATGTTAGCACACGCTTTCGGAGAGCTCTATGTCCCTCCTTCCTCAGACACAACGATAATAAAATAATTAATTAAGTAAATGCCTTTTATACACTCCAAATCAATTAATTATGCTAAACAAATCCAATTACAAAAAACTTACACAGTGAACCGAAAGCAGCTACAAATTCAAAATAGCACACTACTACTAAAACCAAGTTTACAACCTATAATGCCCTTCAAACAATCTATAATTTAAATTGTTATAAAAACAAAAACAAAATACATAATTATGAATCAACTATAAAAAATAAAATACGTAATTATAAATCAACTATGAAAAACATATATATATATATATATATATATATATATATATATATATATATATATGTAAATAAACAGAAATATACAAAATATATATATAAAAAACTTCATTTAAAACATCATATTATTTAAAACTCATGTCACCTTTTTAAGGTGAGGTTTTTTAAAATACAACTAATGGACACATGATCATTTAAACCAGGGTAAATGTAGGCAGTGGTGCGAATTTGCCAAAAAAGTTCATCAATTTCTAACTGATTCTGCCAAGGGCCACCCCTAATGTCAGAATTAATCTTCTTAAGAACAGTGAATTTAAAATGATGGTCCGAAAATTCATTAATGTGCCTTGCCAAAGCGTTATTCAGATCACGCCTGTTTATAGCATACAAGTGTTCATAGATGCACTGCTTTACTTTCCTTTCGGTCTTACCGATATAAAAAGCAGCGCATCTTTGGCAAATAGCGACATAAACAATACTTCTGGTTTCACAATTAAATTTACCTATCACATTGTACATTTTATCTCTAAGTTTTACTTTGGGGTCTGTACACACATACCTATACTGCCTGCATGCCCCAGATTTGCTCATCCCGAAGTTACGATGACCCCCAAGTTTGGGCTTAATCTCCAATAATGCCTTCAAATTATATCCTCTCTTAAAGGTAATTTTTGGACTGTCACCTAACTGCCCAAACAAATAAGGATCTTCGGCAATAAGGGCCCAATTCTTATGGACCATGTTCCTAATCTCACCATGGTCTAAACTAAATGTGCACAAAAACCTAATGCCTACCAAGTCGCTAGTATTGTTATTAATTTGGACCGTATTAGACACAGCCCCTTAACCAAGAGGGAGATTACAATACCCAGACAAAATTGGTTTGTAAAAGCCAGACTGTCTTTTACAAATAACTTCAAATTTTATTTCTGAAACAAACCAACACTGGTACCCCCTGTGGAGAAACATAGTGCACAAGTGCTCACACTCCTCTAAAAAATCGTCTTCATCAGATATCATCCTGGCCGCCCTAACCATCTGCCCTTTCACAATGGCTTTCTTTTGATGGCTAGGGTGGCAGCTGGTAAAGTGAAGAAACAAATTAGAGTAAGTGGATTTTCTGTAGATAACACTCATATTTTGAATTAACTAAATCCTTAATCAACAAAATATCTAAGTAGTTAATACTAGATTCTTGTAAATTGTAAGTAAACTCCAAAAAGTTTGTCATACTAGAAATACTATCCATAAACAATGGGACACGAGATGGTGGTGCTTTCCAAATTAAGAACATGTCGTCCTGGTATCTAGTGTACCAGGTGACACATTCACCAAACAATACACTGGGAAACAAAAGAGTCCTTTCCCAATGGGCCAAGACACAATTGGCAAAGCTCCCACCACACGGCAAGCCCATTGCTACCCCTGATTTTTGTAAGTATATATTACCATCGAATAGTATAAAATTAGAGTTTAGTACAATTTCTAACAGTGTTTCTACCATATAAGTAGTGTTATCATCCACCTTCTTATACCTTAAGAAGTCTCCAACCCATTGGATACCTACATCCTGAGGGATTACGGTATATAAATCTTTAATGTCTATAGTTAGAAACCACCACTCTTTGCCAAATGGTATTTTACCAATGTCCTGGAGAAAACTCCAGGAGTCCTTACAAATCTGGGACTCCTGTTCTAACAAAGGTTTTAAAATGGTGTTGACAAACTTTGCACAAGCATAAGTTATCGAACCTCGGCCATCTACAATAGGCCAAAAGAGGGGGTCATAAATGGATTTATGGATTTTAGGTATGCCGAAAAGGACAGGTAACTTGGGGGCTAGCATCATCAAATACTGATACACATCCATATCAAGAGACCTCTCCAAAAGTAAGTCCTCAGCAATACTTCTTACCTTAGAATAAACTGTATTAACTTCATTAATTGTCACCAATACATAAAAGTCAGTGTTCAACAGCTTTAACATTTTTTCGACATACAAAAAATAATCCATAAAAAACAGACCTCCCCCTTATCGGGCTTCATAACTCTTATGTTGCAATTCTGCAGCATTGTAATAAAATCCCGCTGAAGCTTAGTGATATTAAGGCCTTGTTTATCTGCATGCAAATTGTTCGCCGATAAAGCCCTAAAGTCATACTCACACATTTTTTCAAACAGACGCAAAGACTCTTGTAGGGGGGGATTATACGTACTAGGAGTTTTAAATATGCTATCCATTTTTCCTTTATCACCCATTAGGCATCTTAAATTCAGTTTTCTTACAAAAGGTTTAAGATCAACAATAATCTTAACCAGATCAAAATGGGAATCAGGTACAAAGGAAAGAGCTCTTGAAAAAAACTCCACCATGTCAGGGCTAATGGCAAGAGAAGTGTAATTATATATTTTAAAGTCACCTTTTGAGTCAAAAATAATCTGAGGATCACGAAAATGACTCATCATCTCCTCCTCTGATTCCTCCTGTTCCTGGAGTTGCCTTGATTGTACCTCCCTCTCGTGTTCGTCTGTCTGGTCTTGCTGTTTCTGGGAAAACCCTGTTCGTTCGTATTATTCTGACCACCGGGACTTGTAAGGACTGAGGCATGCTGATGGTTATTAGCCCCTTTATTGGCATGATTGTTAGAACCAGTGTTGGTACCATTAAGCAGTCTTTCACTACGACGAAGAGGTTGAACCTCTTCGTCCTGATTGCCGGCCACATGAACCTGTTGCTCATTTAGTTAGTTTACCGGTTCAGTGCTAGCATTGTCAACAAACCCAGACCCGAAAGACACTTGAAAAATTGGTGGGGGGCGAGGGTATGCCTTATTATTACCATAATCCCGTGTGTCCCTGGCAATTTTCCTCTTCTTGGTGTTGACAAGTTTGTTCATAGTGGCCTCAATACTAGTAAAAGTACAAGAATATTCGTACTTATATCTCAAAAAATCATTGTCATTTTTAATACTCTGCTCAAGAAGCTCTAAATCAGTTTGTAAATTTTGAACCTCCATTTTGTACTGTGTAATGAGCAGGTTAATAAATTCAAAACCCTGCCTATCAAAAAGTGCCAGAAGGTCTTTATGGAACTGTGAGCCTTCAACAAGGCCAACAGGGTAGTGCCACTGTCGAAGACCTTTTGGGATCAACTGCTTTGCCAAACATTCCTGTAGATAAGAAATTTCAAGTTGCAGTTTCCTGCACTTGAACAGTTTCTGGTCAAAACACCAATAAGATTAATAATGTTACTTACGACCTGGTCAGCATTGTCCTGTTGTATTAAATCACTTTCATTACCAGTTCCATTGCCAAACAAAATTGCTATTACTTAAAAACCTACCAATTGTAGGCATCGAAGATGTTGCTAAATACTCAGACTCAGTCCGTTGCATTCCTTCATTAGGACATTGAATTAGAGCGCCTTGCTCAGCCTGAACCCTACCCAGTTCAAGATTGCGCTCACCATTATTGTTGTTGCTTCCGGCTTGTAGTAAACATGTGTTAGTTACTGGTGCTAGGTGCTGCCTCGATACGTTATTTGTTAAGGTAGAACCAAAAGGCTGGCTGCTTGTTAAAGAACAACCAGTACTAGCACCCGCTGCTTGCAAACAGTCAATGCGTTGAGTGAGGTTATCCATACGCCCCATCACTAACCTCAATAGAGCCGTTAGATTTCCTTCAGCGTTCACCTCTTCACCAACGGACCAGTTATTTAAACCATTTTCACGATTATTTTCCACCTGAGTGAACAGAGAACCTTGAGAGGGAGCTTCAAGCTCGCTCACTATGAAGACGCCAAAACTCCAAAACTCAAAAGACAAACCACGTAAACAAAGAACGAGCTTTAAGAAGCAGTTCACTCGAAAGGTTATTTAATAATATTATTGTTTTTTAATAATGTTAGCACACGTTTTCGGAGAGCTCTATGTCCCTCCTTCCTCAGACACAACGATAATAAAATAATTAATTAAGTAAATGCCTTTTATACACTCCAAATCAATTAATTATGCTAAACAAATCCAATTACAAAAAACTTACACAGTGAACCGAAAGCAGCTACAAATTCAAAATAGCACACTACTACTAAAACCAAGCTTACAACCTATAATGCCCTTCAAACAATCTATAATTTAAATTGTTATAAAAACAAAATACATAATTATGAATCAACTATAAAAAATAAAATACGTAATTATAAATCAACTATGAAAAACATATATATATATATATATATATATATATATATATATATGTAAATAAACAGAAATATACAAAAAAATATATAAAACTTAATTTAAAACATCATATTATTTAAAACTCATGTCACCTTTTTAAGGTGAGGTTTTTTAAAATACAACTAATGGACACATGATCATTCAAACCAGGGTAAATGTAGGCAGCGGTGCGAATTTGCCAAAAAAGTTCATCAGTTTCTAACTGATTCTGCCAAGGGCCACCCCTAATGTCAGAATTAATCTTCTTAAGAACAGTGAATTTAAAATGATGGTCCGAAAATTCATTAATGTGCCTTGCCAAAGCGTTATTCAGATCACGCTTATTTATAGCATACACGTGTTCATAGATGCGCTGCTTTACTTTACTTTCGGTCTTACCAATATAAAAAGCAGCGCATCTTTGGCAAATAGCGACATAAACAACACTTCTGGTTTCACAATTAAATTTACCTATCACATTGTACATTTGATCTCTAAGTTTTACTTTGGGGTCTGTACACACATACCTACACTGCCTGCATGCCCCACATTTGCTCATCCCGAAGTTACGATGACCCCCAAGTTTGGGCTTAATCTCCAATAATGCCTTCAAATTATATCCTCTCTTAAAGGTAATTTTTGGGCTGTCACCTAACTGCCCAAACAAATAAGGATCTTCGGCAATAAGGGCCCAATTCTTATGGACCATGCTCCTAATCTCACCATGGTCTAAACTAAATGTGCACAAAAACCTAGTGCCTACCAAGTCGCTAGTATTGTTATTAATTTGGACCGTATTAGACACAGCCCCTTCACCAAGAGGGAGATTACAATACCCAGACAAAATTGGTTTGTAAAAGCCAGATTGTCTTTTACAAATGACTTCAAATTTTATTTCTGAAACAAACCAACACGGGTACCCCCTGTGGAGAAACATGGTGCTCAAGTGCTCACACTCCTCTAAAAAATCGTCTTCATCAGATATCATCCTGGCCGCCCTAATCATCTGCCCTTTCACAATGGCTTTCTTTTGATGGCTAGGGTGGCAGCTGGTAAAGTGAAGAAACAAATTAGAGTAAGTGGGTTTTCTGTAGATAACACTCATATTTTGAATTAACTAAATCCTTAATCAATAAAATATCTAAGTAGTTAATACTAGATTCTTGTAAACTGTAAGTAAACTCCAAAAAGTTTGTCATACTAGAAATACTATCCATAAACAAAGGGACATGAGATGGTGGTGCTTTTCAAATTAAGAACATGTCGTCCTGGTATCTAGTGAACCAGGTGCCACATTCACCAAACAATACATTGGGAAACAAAAGAGTCCTTTCCCAATGGGCCAAGACACAATTGGCAAAGCTCCCACCACACGGCGAGCACATTGCTATCCCTGATTTTTTTTATATTTTTTGTATATTTCTGTTTGTTTATTTACATATATATATATATATATATATATATATATATATATGTTTTTCATACTTGATTTATAATTACGTATTTTATTTTTTATAGTTGATTCATAATTATGTATTTTGTTTTTGTTTTTATAACCATTTAAATTATAGATTGTTTGAAGGGCATTATAGGTTGTAAGCTTGGTTTTAGTAGTAGTGTGCTATTTTGAATTTGTAGCTGCTTTCGGTTCACTGTGTAAGTTTTTGTAATTGGATTTGTTTAGCATAATTAATTGATTTGGAGTGTATAAAAGGCATTTACTTAATTAATTATTTTATTATCATTGTGTCTGAGGAAAGAGGGACATAGAGCTCTCCGAAAGCGTGTGCTAACATTATTAAAAAACAATAATATTATTAAATAACCTTTCGAGTGAACTGCTTCTTAAAGCTTGTTCTTTGTTTATGTGGTTTGTCTTTTGAGTTTTGGAGTTTTAATACTGTATTCTCTAGATTATGTAACTGGTTAGGTAGGTTGTTCAAATTTGATAGTGGTGAACCTGGGAGTCTATGTGGTGCCAGTGTCATGAAAGTAAACCTTCAACAACAGATGTGCTGTATCCACTTCCACTCATGAGAAAGCTTTAACCTTGGAAACAGCTCCCTCTGCAGTTTATTCCACTTCTAACACAAACTTATTTTCTACAACACAGTGATGATGTCATTCTAACAAATGAGTACTCACTCCCTTTAAGATTTAGACTTGTCCTCTGGTGCTTGCAGCTCATTCTGTGTTTTCTAGATTGTGTAACTAGATAGGTAGGAGGTTCAAATCTCATAGTGGAGAACTTGTGTGTATGCCTTCAATATCAGTTACGTAAAGCTTCCTGAACATTCATATTGTATCAACTTCCACTCAGCAGAAGATTTTAACTTAGGAGAGGATGCCCCATCCCCTTATTCTACCTTACAGCAAATATCTTCTCTCTACCACACGGATGAGGTCAGCATGTCAAAATTATATCCTGTGCCCTTATAACTCACAGTTCTCCTGTGGTGCTTGCAGCTAATTCTGTGTCATATAGGTTGTGTGAATAGGTAGGGTGCCAAGTCCAACACTGGGTAAATAATGTCACTGTGTGTACTGTCATGTACAATGTTGTCTGTAACAACACCCTTAGGTAAAATTCCACTTAGGTAATGTGTTTTGCCTTTTAGAGGATTACCCTATAGATTTGTATTACCCCCAGGCAATAAACATTTTTGGAAATACCAAGCTTATATTATGCTATCAAAAAAGAACCACATCAAAGTGGTCATATTAGTTACCCTGAGGAGATGGGTATAGCTGTTACACCTATGCAGTCTAGAGAGAGAGGAGGTTTGAATCCAGCAATAATGGACTACTACCTGTGGGTTTTTGCCTGGCATGCTGTGTAGAGAAGGCTTGTAATGCATGCATTATGTGTAGTTGTGTACTGTTCTATTCAACCATCTTCATACATTTTTATAAGAACATTAACATGTAAAGGAATGGTGATGTTATCCATTCAAATGTGCACTATCACAACTGTAAAATAACATCTCATTTGGCATGTGTTATTCAGGCAGTGTTCTGTACATTGTGATCTTAGGTAGTCTGTTAACATCCAGCCATTACTACTTAGACTCACTTGTGTCACTATGCCTTTGAATCTGCAGGTAGATAACAATGTTGTCAGCCAGCTATCTGTTGTGTCCATGTATGGATGGGGATTCCTATCACAATGATTTCTGCTCCTTTTTCATACTGAAATGCTTTCTTTGATAATGATGTTGCCATGGAATATTTGTCTTTCCCATGAGAACAATTAAGGCATTTCTTGTGGCATGAAGACACAAGACTATGTTTTTTATGCTTGTGTCTTAGTAAGGCATCTGTTTGAATCCTTGATTATCCACACATTATGCCTAATTGCCATTCTCCTGTCACAGGGATGACTGTATTACACGTCTCGGGTGTCTGGGTATACCTAGAAGTAGACAGCGTTATGTGAAAAAACACACATATAGCAACACAATTTTAGAGAACTGACAGTCACACACCTCTCTTGCAGCAAGAAAATTATGTCACAGCATCAAAGTTCAAAATAGCTCACACTTGTAGCACCAGTGGCACCATGGTACATTCATTATTTCTAATATGTTGTAACTCCTGTTGTCACAGTCACATTGGTTGACTATAAGCATTGCCTGTTCTAATGCTATTGGCATGAATGGCATCCACAAGTGTTACAATGTATACAATTACAGTGGGAGAAACTTCCCTCTAGCCCTTTTATCTCATATAAATTGCAACACAATCATATAATGTAATGACTTCACATAGGTGGCATCTTATAGCTCTGTTAAGACATCCACTGTAGTGCATGTGATTCATGCACATGTTAGTAGCCAGTGAGCTTACATAGCTTGCTGTTCAATAGCAACCAAAATTAGCATTCTATGAATGTATTGACATAAGAACAATACAGCATGAAGTTATTATTCTGTTATTTATTTTTATTAATGCAAATAATATATGTGTTTATGTTGTTTACATGCAGCTATGGCAGGGTACACTGTAATGTCTTCTGAGTGTGCCCAGTAGAATCCAAAATTACATACATTGCATTTCTAAATGAAGACCTTGAAGTACTGCAGTGTTATTTGATCTGTGTTGTCATTTGACACTTTTGTATTTTGATTGCTATTTCATTACTGTTAATGACGCACATGTAAAAACATATGGTTGTCTAAAGTGTGTCAGTGTAATATACCCCCCATCTATGGTTGTCCTATGACAAATGTTAAAACATGTCCCTTTCGGCTGTGCATGGCACAGCTGCTGTATAGCACATGCCTTGTTTATACAGGATAGAGTGGAGGATACAGCGATACAGTCAGTTATCATACATACATTCCCTGTATATACATGTCATATTCAAAAACTGAAGTGTATGTGAATGGCCCATAATATATCCACTGTTTTTGCTAACATATCTCAACTTGGCATGCTATCAGCATTAATATCACATTTAATCCCCTTTCTTACAATGTTGCATTGTGTTCCTCTCACATCCGTTGTTAGCATGTCCATTTTTAAAGTTATGTACATGAGTACAGAGTTGCAAACAGGATTATGTATTACTACCATTAATATGAATGTCTTCCTATTGAAAAATGTTTCTTAATGGCATCATCACATTTGAATGCATTAACTGAGTAGATTTTCCATTTACACAAAGAATACAAGAAGCACCTTCCAACCACCAAAAAAATTCACTTCACAAGAAACATCATCAATACCATAACCATGAGGAAAAAACGCTGACAGAGATGATGCTAACTTTTAACTTTTTATTGCGCGTTCTGGTACCTCGGCCATTCGCCTTCAATGGAACAATTTACTACCAAAAATGATTTCCTTATTTACCAAAAATACAATCAATTATCAAAACAGTTAATTAATCAATTAAATAATTAAATAGTTCATGGTCTTTACTAACTGATTCTCTTAAAGTGCAGTCACACAGTGCATAAATATATACAACTAAAAGGGAAAATATTTTTTGATGTCAAAAACATTATACATCCATCAAATACCATACAAGCAACACATGTAATATAAACAAATAATCCATATGTGCACAAATTTATTTATATAAAAAAATTACTATAAACTTTCCAAACTTGTGCACTTGTGAAAACCTAAAATAAAAATGTTTTATTTAATCTAACTTACTGTTCATATTCTATTAACCTTGCTGCTTGAACTATTTAATTATTTAATTGATTAATTAATTGTTTTGATAATTGATTGTATTTTTGGTATATAAGGAGGTGATTTTTAGCAGTAAAGTGTTCCATTGAAGGCAAATGGCCGAGGTACCAGAACGTGCAACAAAAAGTTAAAAGTTAACATCATCTCTGTCAGCTTTTTTTCCTCTTGGTTATGGTATCGATGATGTTTTTTGTGAAGTTATTTTTTTTGGTGGTTGGAAGGTGCTTCTTGTATTCTTTGTGATTTTGATAACCATGAGTTTGGATAACACCAACATACTCAGTATCAATGATGGATTATTGTTTGCTAATTTCGTGATGGAAAGAGAGCAGAAGACTGCTGGTGCAGACTTTTGGTTGGTTTCTGAGGACAATACTGCTGTGGAGAAATTTACATTGTTGGAACGCCTCATGTCCAAAGAAGTAACTGTGTTTTATGATTTAAAACTGTTGGAAAAGTATGTCTCTTTGGGCATTTTGCCCAGGGGGTTTCGCATTGACTGGTTACCTGCGGGGGGGGGGGGGGGGGTTTGCTGAGGATGAAAATAACTTATGTGAATGGAGACAAGCCGCTTTATAATGTACTTTAAACTGGCTCCAAGTTCTAATTAAACAGAACACAAGAACTATTGAGAAGTTGCAGGGGGAAAATCACAAATTTGCAGAATGATTTGATGGCAACAGCTTCTAATAGTGTGTTCCAGAGCACATTTAAGGGTATTCATAAAAAAATCAGTAAAGTGGAACAAAATGTGCTTGAGCGCAAAAAACGGAAACTGAGTAGGGATGTGAAAGGCTTTGAGAACAATACTGTGTACACCTGGGAACACAGAGGACGTCGTTATCGATTTAAATCTAGAGTGCGCATGTCCAAAAATGCTAATGGGTCTTCATGTTCATCAGTTGAAACCAGCAGGAGCAGGAAAAGTGTCTCTTTTGAAGAGACTGGAAGTGAAAGTTCACCGGAAAGAGCAGAGGGACTTTCAAAAAATGCTCAGGACTCAAGTTCATTACCTTCTCAGGTACAAACTTGTTCCAGGAAAAATTGAGGAAAACACAACAACAACCCTCAGAAGTAAAGACAGTAAGAAGAGCTCTGAATTCTTCCTTAATGAACTCTCCAAATGTGAATATAAATGAGAATTTGATAAATGACAATGCGTTACCTAACCTGACTGTGTCACCTTGTAATTTATTGAATGAAAATGAAACATTGAATTTTCTGTGTATCACTGATGTTGGTTTAAATGTGGTTAATCTATCTAGCGTGTATCTAACTACTGACATGCAAAATGTGTTACTGAAAGGGGCCAAGTTTGTACCCACAAGGATTCCCGCATTAGCGGACATTATTACAGATGTTAAGAGGTTTGTTCGCAAATTGAATTTGAGAGTGTTTTTTCATGAACGGGAGAAAGAATCTGTTCAGGATGCATTTGATATTTCTGAAAATGATGATTTATTAAACTTAAACATATATGATTTTGATATGCTGCTCTTAGAGGACAATTGTGAACATGATAAATCTTATTGTGGGGAATTCTGTATGGGTTATGGGCCTATACCTATGCCTAATTTTCCTTCTAACAGCACCTTTATACCTCCCAAATGTTCAAATGCCATTAATGTGATTGAGAATACAGTGTGTGCCAAAACTGAATATGAGTTTTGTAGATTTTGTAAATCACACAAGGATTATAATCTCAGTAAATGTGAATGGCTAGCATTGAAAGAGCTAAGAACACTTTTAGACAGAATAGTTGTCAAACAAGCGGACAAGGGGGGTAATTGGGTTGTTATGAATGTTGAACATTATGTGAACATGACACAGGATTTGTTATCAGAGGAAACTTTATAAAAAATTAGTGAGGAACTTTGTGAATTATTGGAAAGAGGGGAACGGCTGGGCTTTTTAAAATCGAATGATGTTAAGAAGTTGATTGTAAATGAACCCAAGCATCCTTACTTATATGTTATACCTAAAATTCACAAAAGTTTAAGGAATCCTCCTGGGAGACCAATAATTTCAGGTATAGGCTCATATATAGAAAGAGTTAATACATTTTTGGATTTTCATTTTAAAGAACACTTGGCCGGTATTGTGTCTCACATCAAAAACACTAGTGAGGTCTGCAAGCATTTATGTAACATGGAGTGGGATAAAGATTACTTTTGGGCCACCGTTGATGTGTCAGCTTTGTATGCAAATATAGAGAAAAAAATGGGGCTTAGAAGCTGTCATAAAAGTGATAGGAGAAGGCCCCCATAGTTCTTTTTTGTTATCTCTTCTGGAATTTAGTTTGACACATAATTATTTTGTATGGAAGAAAGAATTTTATTTACAATCAAGAGGTGCAGCGATGGGGGCAGCATTTGCCACTTCTTATGCCATTTTATACATGGGTGAATTCAAAAAACAATTCATGTTTCGAAAATCTTTCTTTATTAACAATGTTGTGTATTACAAACGTTACATAGACTACCTCATTTTTATATGTAGGAGTAATCAGTTGCAGTTTGAAAAATTTATGGATGAGCTTAATGGAAACCCACATGGACTAAAATTTGTTTGGGAATGTAAGGATAACAAAATAGCCTTTTTAGACATTGAGTTCTACATAAATGGGCAGGACAAAGTCCAACATAGACTATATAGAAAACTGACTTCGGTGAACAATTTTTTTACATGCTGATAGTATGCATCCCCCCATTTACTTAAAGCACTTCCATATGGTGAATACAGAAGGATTTTTTACAATACTTCTGAAAAGGAGCTTAGAGAAGGTTTCATGGGTGAGGTACATGAAAGGTTATCTCTAAGGGGTTATTCTGAGATGATCCTCTCTAAAGCCCAGCAGAAGGTTTGTAAACAAGGATATGGGGTAGGTTACCATCGTGGAGACATAGATCAGCCTCAAGAAGAACAAAAGTTATTTTTTGTAACTAAATTTTCTGATTTTTCTGGAATTATGGAGGACACAGTAAGACAGTTTTGGGATATAGTGACTGAGGATATTATGGTGGGAAATCTTTTTTCCCAAACACATTACATTTTCATATGGCAGGCACAATAATTTAAAGGAATTACTCAAGAGGAAAATTCACAAGATAGGGGATGGTAAATTAATTGGAATGTACAGATGTGGGAAATGTTCTGTATGTAACAAAGTTAAAAATCTACATGGCATTAAAATTAATGGGAAATCATAATTTGCAATGGAAAATTTCAACTGCAACTCATGTGGTGTAATCTACATTACTGGATGTAACTGTTTGAATACACAGTGATATATAGGACAGACTACCAGGAAGGTGAAGGTTTGCATTTTAGAACACACTGGAGATATTAGAAGGAAGAATATGGAAAGCCCTGTAGCCAATCATTTTATATCCATGCACAATGGGCAAATGGGGGGATTTGTTTTCAGCATATTAGCATGACCTAAAGTATCTACAGGCAACTTTGAAAGAGAATTCAATAAACTTGAATATAGAATGATAATTATCATATATTACATCCTAGAGGAATGAATTTAGACAGTAATATGACTTTGTAAAAAATTGAAGGATGAAATTCATAATTATAAATTGTGATCAAAATCAACAATTCAAGCAGCAAGGTTAATAGAATATGAACAGTAAGTTAGATTAAATAAAAAAATGTTTAGGTTTAAGTGCACAAGATTGGAAAGTTTATAGTATTGTTTTTTATATAAATGAATTTGTGCACATATGGATTATTTGTTTATATTACATGTTTTGCTTGTATGGTATTTGATGGATGTATAATGATTTTGACATCAAAAAATATTTTCCCATTTAGTTGTATATATTTATGCACTGTGTGACTGCACTTTAAGAGAATCAGTTAGTAAAGACCATGAACTATTTAATTATTTAATTGATTAAATAATTGTTTTGATAATTGATTGTATTTTTGGTATATAAGGAGGTGATTTTTTGATAGTAAATTGTTCCATTCAAGGCGAATGGCCGAGGTACCAGAACGTGCAATAAAAAGTTAAAAGTTAACATCATCTCTGTCAGTGTTTTTTCCTCATGGTTATGGTATCGATGATAGATTTTCCATTTACCTTTCCTTCATAATTCACCCTGCACTGTTCACATTGCATTCTGTGTAAATTATCCCAATTACATGTCCCTTCCATCTACATGCTTAAAATTCACTTGTGTTTACTTCATGTAAGCTGTCTGCCCATGCTCGCATAATACATTTGATTAAAAGCCAGTATTTTTTTACATTGTGTGTTCATACTTTCAGCACCACTTCATGGCCACTAACACTGTTTCTGAGCACAAAACGTTGCTTGGAATCATGTAAGCATGATGAGCAGCATGCATATTCAATGAGTGCTGCTACTCATCATGCTAATGTGCTGCAATCATGTAAGCTCTGTGCAAAGCCTGCATGATTCTTAATGAATCCCTGGGAATATATAAACATCCTTTCACCATTACAAAGAAGGATAATGCTTTAGTAAGCTGAAAACTGATTGCATCCAGCTCTTCCTTTTCTCATTTTTTTCCATGCCTTGTCAGTCTCTCTCTGTCTCTCTCTCTCTCTCTATATATATATATATATATATATATATATATATACATATACACACACACACACACACACACACACACACACACACACACACACATCATTCACCTTGGAGGGATTTAGTAAACAACAGGCCCAGTATGTGAAGGTACCCATCAAGGCTTGAGGATGCTTTCAATTTAAATCAAAACCTCCCTTTCCTACTGATTTTTGTGATGATTTCATCTTTTCACCCAAGCCTAGGTATGTCTGCAGCAATGTTGCATCATGCTTGTTTCTGAATACTCTAAAACGTTAGATAATAAGAAGTTATGTACCTACCATAATGTTCCATATTAGGTGTCTTCTTCTCGCCTTCTTTCTTGCTGGTTGGGTTCGGAGCCGATCCTCGGCTCCGACTCGGCCAGCTTCAAAAGCTCGAGAGCTACTTACTGGCTCGAGGCCCCCCTATATCCCATGATGCCTGGCGCTAGATACCCAGATCTCGTTTGGTAAGTCTAACTGCAGACATAATAATAATAATAATAACAATACAGGAATCCTGTCCTAGAATGCATAAATCCTACTGGAGAGACTACTAGTCAGAAGGAATAGCTAGAGAAGACTCAGCCAGTGAGAAAAACATAAGGAACTCTTCTCGGTCTACTAGGATAGGGGGATGGAGGGTGGGATGCAAGAAAGAAGGCAAGAAGAAGACAACTAACATGGAACGTTATGGCAGGTACATAACTTCTTAATGTTAAGTTGTCTATCTCGCCTTCATTCTTGCTGGTAGGGACAGCGTCCCTAGCACCTCAATCTTGGGTGGCTCATCGGAACAGACTCTTCAGAACAGTGGAACCAAAATCAGCTCTGCTCCTGGAGGCCACGTCCAGCTTATAATGTGAAATAAAGGTATGAGGATTGGCCCATGTAGCTGCCACACATATAGTTTCCACTGGCAATCTTGCCTGAAAAGCCACTGAAGTAGCTAGAGCTCTAGTGGAGTGACCATTCAGTTTAGCAGGAAGCTCTTTATTCCTTAGCTGATATATAAATGTAATGATAGATGTCAACCACCTAGATAAGGTTACTTTCAACACAGGTAGACCTTGTTTACCCTCAGCATAGGACAGGAACAGCTGGTCTGATTTTCTTATTTGCTTAGTTCTATACAAGTAAAATCGTAACTGTCTATGAACATTCAACTGATGCAATTTGTATTCCGCCTTGTTGGAATAATTTGGAAAAAACACAGGCAGATCAATAGACTGATTCAAATTATTGTCAGAAGAAACCTTTGGAAGGAAGGAAGGATTAGTCCTGAGAGACACTCTGTCATTGTGGAAAACTAGATAAGGAGGGCGAACACAAAGAGCCTGAAGCTCAGAAACTCTTCTGGCTGAAGTAATTGCAACCAGAAAAAGGGTTTTCCAAGAAAGAAACTTCAAGGAACAAGAAGCTGCCGGTTCAAAGGGGGGCAGTATCAGGGAAGCTAAAATCAAATTTAGATCCCACGGAGGTGGGGGTTCTCTCACTGGGGGCCTGAGTAAAGTAGTCCCTTTGAGAAAAGCTTTACAAAGCTTATGGGACATAATACTAGTATCAGATAGACTTGTATGAAAGTTTGAAATTGCAGCTAACTGAACTCTAATCGTGGCAGAAGAAGATCCAGCACGAAAACGTTCCACTAAAAAATCCAAAATATGGTGCACAGGGGCTGAAAAGGGATCTATATTCCTAGCCTCTGCCCAGAAAGAGAAATGTTTCCACTTACTAGCATAAGTCTTTCTAGTGGTAGACTTGTTCGGAAGCCTGGCTAAGGCCGGACGTGGAGCAACCAAGCAGTGAGCTGGAAAGATTGACGGGATTGATGCAGCCCGCCCGATTGATGGATCAGGAGGTCTGGAACTGGGTCCAGGGCTGCTCCAGAAGGTAATGATGCAGGAACGGGAACCAAATTTGTCGAGGCCAGTAAGGGGCAATGAGGATCATCTTGCATCCCAATGTGGTAGCTTTCTGTATCAATTTGGGAATCGGGGGAACGGAGGGAATGCATAAAGAAGTCCCTGAGGCCAATCGTGAACTAGAACGTCTCTGGGAGAGTGTCTGGGAAGAGGGAGGAGAGAGAAGAAATTGTTGCACTTGCTGTTGAAGGGGGTGACAAAAAGGTCGCAGCAAGGCAGACCCCATTTGCGGAAGATTTGGTCCGCCACTGTCTGATTGAGAGACCACTCATGAGGCATGAGAATTGCTCTGCTGAGCCTGTCCGCTATAACGTTGGACTTCCCAGGGATGTGCACTGCTATCAGAAACCGTTGGGAAGAGATCGCCCACTGCCAGAGTCTGAGTGCTTCTCAACATAGGGGGTAGGACCTGGTTCCGGCCTGCTTGTTGATGTACCATACTACCGACATATTGTCTGTTTGAATTGCTATGGTCCCGGTAGGAAGAGAGTTGTGAAGAGCTTGCAACGCCAAAAGCATGGCCCTCATCTCCAAGACATTGATATGCAGATGGTACTCGTGAGGCTGCCGGGTGCCTTGGACTGTTCTGCCCTGAAAATGCCCCCCCACCCCCACCCGATCAGGGAGGCATCCGTGGTCACTGTAGCCACTGGAGGAGGAAGAGCAAATGGTCTGCCCTGGGGTACTGATGGGGAAACCATCCACCAAGCAAGTTGGTTTTTGCATGTCTGTGTGATCATTATTTTGTGAGACATTGGAAGTTGCTGGTAAGACCTTTGGGTGAACAGCTTCCACTGAAGAATCCTCATATGAAAACGAGCGAGGGGGACTAGTATGATAGCTGCTGCCATGAGACCCAAGGTCTTTAGGATGAATCTGGCCTGAATTTTTTTGCATCCTAATAAGACTTGGACATGTCGGCAAATGTCTAGCACTCTGTCTAATGGAAGTCTCGCTGACATGTCCTTTGTATTTAAGTTTGCGCCTATAAAGGTAATAGATTGACAAGGCAACAATGCAGACTTTTTGAAATTTATTGTGATGCCTAGCTTGGAGCAAGATTGGATGGTGTAGTCTCTGGCTCCCAGTAGGTGATGCCTGGTGGTTGCAGTAAGGAGCCAGTCATCTAAATATGGAAACACCTGGAATCCTTGCCATCTCAGGTGAGCGGTAACTACTGCCAAACATTTGGTGAACACCCTGGGGGCTGTGGTGAGACCAAAGGGCAGAGCTCTGAACTGATAATGACTGGCTCCCAGCCGGAAGCGGAGGAATCTTCTGGAGCGTCTGTCCATTTTGATATGGTAGTACGCATCCTGAAGATCTATGGAGCACATCCAATTGTCCTGACCCAGAAAGGGTAAAATGGACTGTAGCGTGACCATCCGGAACTTCATTCTTTGAACAGACCTGTTTAGTCTGCTGATATCCAGAATGGGTCTCCAGTCCCCTGTCTTTTTTGGTACCAAAAAGAACCTCGAGTAAATTCCAGATCCTTGCTGGTCTGCCGGGACTGGCTGGATGGCTCTTTTTATTAGCAGTTTTGAAATTTCTTGAACTGCTTGATCCCTTAGATTGGGTGGAACATCTGGAAGGGATTTGTTGGGAATGTAGGGAGTGTGAAAGAAAGGGATTTTGTAGCCTTCGGATATGATAGACAGTATCCATTTGTCTTGTGTTATACTTTGCCAGGCTTTTGGGTACATTGATAATCTTCCCCCGACTGCCTCCGAAGGTGGACAGCCGGGCAGCACCTCAGGGATGCTGGAAGGGCTTGTCAGAGAAAGATTCTCTTTGGCCCTGATTTTGTGGACCCCCTCTGCCCCAAGGGCGGCGTCTATTGTTGTTCCCTCTTCTGCCCCTGGAGGGGAACTCTCCACGTGTGTCAGGCATGGCTCCCTGGGGTTTCTGGAACCACATCTTCCCACTCTTTTGACCCTTGGGATACGGTCTTGAAGGAGTGGAAAAATGGACTGTGGTGTTGGAGGGTGGCTTAATGGTTAAGGTGTTTGCCTTACAAACACAAGATGCAGGGTTTGAGTCTCACAAGGGATAATTGGCTAAGCTTAAAGGGAGGGTGGCCTAATGGTTAAGGTGTTTGCCTTACAAACACAAGGTGCAGGGTTTGAGTCTCACAAGGGATAATTGGCTAGGCTTAAAATGGCTCGCAAGGGCAGTTAGCTTAGTACTGACCTATGAACCTATGAACTCCAACAGCAGACAGAGTCTTGCCTTCCTGCTCACACCTGGTAAGGGTATACTTCACTTGTGGTCCAAAAAGAGCAGAACCATCAAAGGAGGTGTTTGTGAAAGACGCCCTGAAGGGTTCCGCAAAGTTACATAACCGCATCCAGGCATGTCTCCTCAAGGCCACGCCTGTGTCTGCGGCCCTACTCGCACCATCGGTTGAGTAAGAGATGAGCCGCATGGAGGAGTTTACTATCGAATTAAGAGTCGCCAGCTGGGAGGCAACCTTAGCCTGGACCCCCACAGCTGATGGATCTTGAAGGGTATCTCCTAGCTCTTTAAGGAGATCCCTTTGAAAGCGGGTAAAGTGGCACAAATAGTTCAGCGACCTCATGGAGAAGGTCGCTGATGCAAACATCCGCTTCCCATATCTGTCCATCGTCCTAGATTCCTTATTAGGGGGATGGACAGACGAAGAAGTTTCAGCCAACTCCTTTTTTGTGGCCGCTGCTACCACTTTGGCATCAACGGGAATACCCTTAGTCAGAAATTGCTTGTCTTGTGGTGCAGTAATAAATTTTGTGGGTCTTCGGGGGGGTTGGTTCCACTGTGTCTGGGGCTGACCACGCCTTCCGAGCCACCACAGACATCAGTGGATCGAAAGGCAGAGTCACCCAAGAGGTGGAGGTTCGGGAACCAAATGCGGCCAGGAATACCGACTCATCCTCGGAAGGGTTAAGGGTAGTCCAGTTCCCCCTCTGCCTAAGTATCTCAAGGATGTCTGAAAAAGAAACTTCCTCAGAGGGGGATCTCAGGGACCCTTCCGAATCCTCCAAGTCGGTATCTGAAGTGACAGACTCAGGGGAGTCAACATGCTTCCTCTTGCATTTCCTCTTTCAAGGCAGCTCCTCTGAATGATCAGGGGAGGCCTCGGAAGAGGAAGATACACCCAATGGGGTGCCCTGGAGCGCTTGTTCCCCATGCTTGGGGTCTGGAGGGGGGCAGAGGCAGAAGCAGGCACGATGGGGGGAGGAGCTGATGAGGCTGACCGTGGGGCTGACTCAGAGGCCAGCACACTCCTCATGACCTCGAAGGCGCCCCTTCTCGATACCGGAGAAGGCTCCGGCTCCTAAGAGACCGGGATCCTTCCCGGCACCAAGAGAGACGGCTCCGAGGCCGATGTAGGAGCCGAACTCACCTGCGCCGAAGCTCTGAGAGGGAGAATGGGGTCGGACAAGGGACTGATGCCACTCGCCCCCTTGGAGCCGACGAGGGAGTCTCAGCGCCCAGATCCCTCCAAGGACGGCACCATGGATGAGATCGGAGCCGGCGATGGAACCGAAAGGGTAGGTATCGGCGCCGACGGTTCCACGATCTGAGCCCCAGCAAGCTCCGGCTCTGAACTCGAGGGATGAGTCGAAGGAGGAACTACTGCAGAGACAGACGGAGCCAAACCCTGATGAGGGGGCTGGATAACATTTTAGCCAGGGCCTGCGATTTTAGGAGCCTGCTCACCACTCTCTCCAATTCATGGTCAGATAGTCTAGAAGACCAAGAAGAGTGGGCTCGGTGACTCTGCTCCGACTGTAACAGAGGCGACCCCGGAGCCGAGTGTATCGACTCTAGGGATGGAGACCTGGAGCGTTTTTGACTCCCTGATGGTTCCGACACCAGAATCGGGGCCGAGTAGGAGATAGGTACGTCGGTTCCAGTCAGATTCTTGAAGCCAGATACTTTCCGAAGTTGACTGGGAGATAGGTACTTCGGTTCCAGTCGGAGCCGAAGTTGAAGCAGACGCCACACCCGACGACGGCTCCAAACTGGGAGCCGGCGGCTTCGTTGGCTTAGAGGGTTTCACTGACTGAACCTTAGCCGGTGACCCTTCAGGTTTGAGCAAACCCCTAAGGATTAGCTTATTCCTACGCTCCTGCAGGACTCTTGGACTAAAGGCGTGACACACCGAACAAGAGTCCTGCAGGTGTAGGGCGCCCAAACAGTAGACACAAGAAGTGTGACCATCTGTCAGTGACATCTTCTGACAGCATGAGTCACACTTCTTGAATCCAGATACTTTCGTATCTTTAGACATACCTGTAAACAGAAAAATCAATTTACAGAGAAAAAGTAACAAAAGGGAAATAGGTAACTAGTAAAAACACACACACTCACACAAGTTACCACACCCTAACAGCACACACACTCTATTATCTATGAAAGGGTAATTAGACCTACTAATCTACCACAGTTTCTAACAAAGAAAACTATTACATAAAAAATTGAAACAAGGATTAGTCTCTAACTAAAACGGCTACCTTTAAGAATAGAAATGGGGGGCGGAGGACTCTCTAACAAGAAAACGAGTTTTCAAGGGAAGGAGACTAAATACAAATAGCTAACTACAGCTACTGAAAGTACACTAACTATCTTAAACACCAACTCTAATATAAAATGTTTTTTATACAAGACAATAAAATTGAAAAATATGACCTGAGCCAGTAAAAGCAACCTCACAGCAGAAGCAGCAAACGAGATCTAGGTATCTAGTGCCAGGCATCATGGGATATAGGGGGGCCTCGAGCCAGTAAGTAGCTCTCGAGCTTTTGAAGATGGCCAAGTCGGAGCCAAGGATCAGCTCCGAACCCAACCAGCAAGAATGAAGGCGAGATAGACAACTTAACATCTTTAATTACGGATATTTCTTTTACTTTATTGTTCAAGTTATTTTATCTGACTAGCAGCATTGTTAAACTGGTTATTTTGTAAAGGGTGTGTAAAGGTTTCAGTTTATTTGAAAGTAATATGTATTTCACACAAAAGCACTCAATACTTCTTTTTTTTTGGAAGTGCAATAGAAAGGGTTGAAATATAGAATGAATTAACTTAAGTTCTGTTTTTTTTTTATTTTAAAGAACAGATTCAGCTAAATTTACCAGCATGTAATTCTTTACTGTGCTAAACATTATTTATTTTTGTAACAGGGCTGAGATTATAATGTACAATTCAACCCAATTAGTTCACTTTTTCAAACTGCAGAGTGCTCCAGTTGTATCTATAATTCAAACAGGGCAGAAATGCTCTTTCCATCAGTCAGAACTGAGTCAAGCAGGTCTGCCCAAACCAATTCATACTCCTTGCTGCTCAAGATCAAGCAGTGAAATGTTTAGCCCCTGATCAACCTGTGTGAATTCCTATGCTTAACTATATCGATGCGCACTAAGCTTTTCACACTAGCTATGGGTTGTAATGCTACAGTTGCATTTGTTTTTCTTTATAAGCTGTATAAAAGTGTATGACCAAGATGACATGCATTCAACAATCTCCAATAGTAGCAATTGCCTTCAAGACTCATTCATGACACATGCTTACTATCAAGACAGATGAAGGGATAAAAGTTTGGAACTTAATTGTTCTTCACTGCTCTTATCAGACTGTTTAGGCCAGTTATGACAGTTGGTGATAGATTGTATGTATCATCCCCTAAAATTAATCCAACACCTACCCTTTTGCATGTATGCACCTGTGAAGGCTGCCAGCCCCAATTGCAAGAATTTTGTAAATAATTCTATGTCATTTGTGAACAGTAATATGATTCGTATGCTTGTCTTAAAAATGTAAGTAAACTGTATGTTATGTGCTAAGCTTCAAAAATGTAACCACAGTGCACCCTGCTGGAAAAGAGCAAAACTCTAAATAACTTTCTTGGGTGACGTAAGCTATGGTACCTTGCTGGCTAGGCTTACGTAGGCCCTTGGGCCGATATCCTAGTACCTACCTATGAACCTAAAATAGGTTGACTTGTTTAAGATGCTTGGAGACAGAATGTCTGCAGCTAGAAATTCTTTCTATTAGCTGGAAACAGAAATAATTACAGGTTTCCAAGAAAAAAAATGTGTAACAGTTTTATGACTTCCCATTTTAGTCAAAGCTTCTGAAAGATAAATATCTTTGACACAGAGGTGTTATATTTTGGGTTCCTGCTAGCCTGGGAACCAAGGGCAGATGTGACAAGAATGATGTAATCTGAGATAACCCAGGAGAAATGGTTGATAGTAATTTAAAAACTATCTCAGAGAGTGAGTCTGTGCATTTTGTATCTTGTCTTGGACCTAGTAAGAACATCCACTCATCTGTATTTGCCTGGCTCTGTAAGTACGATATTTAGGGCATCTATCTCTTAGATAAAGATAGAAATACAGCAAGATGAGTTTAAATGTTTTCTGTGTTTATGCAAGACTGTCCTGTAATGTTGTTTTAAAATATTCCTGTGATTCTGAACTCTGTTGTCACTGTCTTGAGTTATTGAGTATTGTTTTGTGCTTTTATTATTTATTATTACATATATTTAAACCTTTTAATTGTGGCTGGCTTTGTTTACAGATATTTAAGCTCTTAAGAGTACTTGCACATGTATTTGGTGATACTGTATAGGCCACTCTTGAATAGCTTTGAAAGTTCTGGTCACACTTACCATTTGGATAATAGTAACATTACACAGTATGGCTGGTCACCCTTTGGTAAGGGTCTTTATAGTAGCTGATAAGTAAGGGTAGTTGGTGGCAGTGATTACTACCTTATAGTCTGGGTAGAAGGGGGCATAGCTTGTAAACCTGTGCCAGCCTTCCCCAGGAGTGTCTGTGTATTTTTAAATAAACCAGATTTTAAAGTGTGTTTGTCAGCTACTTGGGCAGGGACACAAAGCACTGGTTGGACAAAGAGGGTGCTGAAGGTTTTGGCTTGACCACTCGGCCGAGTTCTTAACCCTATAGCTGTGCTAGTGGGGAGTCTTAATGGGGATCTGGAGAGAGAGGGAGAAACCAGCCCCAGACTGACTGTGATCTCTGTGTGCTCTTAGGGGAAATTGTATTTTACTGTGTATGTACTTATCCTCACAATGTACACATTCCTCACTGGTGTTAGTGGTGAGGATTGAGGCTCCTTGATTATTGGGCCAGTGCACGGGCATCACAGCACCCACTCACAATGGCTGGACATACATCACCTACACTAAACTGCAGTGAAATGGATGGAACCCTTCACTGGCTTCAGAAAAGGTGACTTTCTCTGGCATTCTCCCCATAGACACATGAACACACTCTTCTCCAGGTAGAAAAGCTGTGCTCAGGACCATAAATAATATACATGCTGACAACCATGGATTTATCCTCCTTATTTGTAAACATCTGCATGGAAAGATAACTTGTATCTCTGCCAAAGAGACTACATTAAATATTTAACAGTATTTGGAAAGGCCTGCCTGACTATGGCCCAAGTGACCTGGGTTCAATTAATTGCTCAAGCACTTGATAGCATGTTCACAGGAGTATAGGTGTGCCCATCCTTATGGGCTGGCTTGTCTGTGGCCCTAGGTGCAATGTGGTGGCTCTGCACACAATAGACAGCAAACCTCTCACAGCAAGAAATCTGGACTAAGCCATTAATAAAAGTGGGAGAACGGCCCAAAAATATGGACAATTTTTAAATACTCTTACAAACTTAGAAAATTGCTAGAATAACAGGCTTTGCATTAGCATGAATTTTCCAAAGGGTATGTAGTCTGACATTCAAATGTCTTTCATTATTTTCTAACTTCAGTCGTTAATGATTTGCCACTAATTTGCCAGAAAACCACAATTTTATGAAAAACAGACCAAAACTACGAGGCAAAAATCTGGATATTCTGTGAAGGGGAAGACATGGGCTGTGGCCATCCAAGCCAGTGAACTTAGCCCTTGTCACTACATGCAATGAAGTGTACCTCCAACAGGTAGTGGTGCAGAAAGAATCATTGTGATTAAACAGGTACTCAAGTCACCTAAAAAGGGTGGAGTTAGACCTGTATGATGCACCTCCATAACACTTTCACTTGTTCCTTATGTTATAAGTGGAAATGAAATGGGCTGAGTCTGATTGGGAATAGCTTCTTGGTCAGCAGGCACAAGCTCAAAAAATGACAAGAAGAAAAGGCTTGCTGAAGACACCCAGTACAGAACTGATGTGTATACCATAGCTGGCGTACTTGTACTACTTTCATTTCTCTCTCCCTAGCACAAATGCAACTCGGCATCATAACTCTCCCCTTTTAACTCCAGAATTAGTAAAAAAGCAAAATATAATTAAGGAAAAGGGCCCCGATAAACGGTTATGTACCGATCTACCCTAATCCTTCTAAAAGACAAACCTATCAAGTGCACCTCATTATGACGAACAATTCGCGTTTAAAATCCTAGCAAGTTCATGTTCCTCGCAGGTGGCACTGAAAGGGTCTAGAAGTGTTACGATTTTATTTATACAGCTATCCATGTCAGATCATCAAAAGAACTTCTCTCTACGTAAAAGTAACACATTTTGACCACCATGTGAGCTTCCTAGATGAAGTTGTAAGTAAGCAGTTCGTAATTATACCACATTTTGGGGATAAAATATTACAAACTACGTTAAGACATCACCAGGATTTCTCTTCGGTCATGATGACTAGAACGTATTTCTCAAAAATTAAACGATCATACACATATATTACACGGGACAACGTGCCATTTTAAAATGGATAGAACATCTCACAGTGTAAAGTATGGGCTGTCCTATTTAAAAAAAAAAAACACAAATACCACTCAGTACAACTCGTTACAGGAAACACTATTCAAAAACTACTGACTCTCCGACAAGGGTAACTGAACTCGGAAGCGGAAAGATCCCTGAGGTCATCAATATGGCATTCTGCAGTATAAGGAGAATATTCTTGGTCTCAGGTTCGTTACCGAGTTTTCAAAATGTTCCCAAGTGGCTACCACTATTTGAGAGAGTTATATTGGGGAAATGGATACAACCAACTCGCGGATTAAGGGAAGGTGAGTATGTGGGTTTTACGGTTGTGCAGAATTGCACGGATGCTGGTAGTCTGGAGGTGTGACAGGCATTTGTAACCTTGACGTGGTTTGAATTATACCTCTGAATTGTCCAGATTTTTACCCTGTACATCATGCAATCTAAATTTTTGTGGTACATGATCCATACCTCTCAAGTGTCTTTTTGACTCAATTTTTAGCTCTTTCCCTCTTAATCTCTCCTAAAAACTAGTGACTTTTGGAGGAAAGATTTTTAGCTCTGTCCCTCTTAATCTCTCCTAAAAACTAGTGACTTTTGGAGGAAAGATTTTTAGCTCTGTCCCTCTTAATCTCTCCTAAAAACTAGTGACTTTTGGAGGAAAGATGGTGAAATACACTTAATGAATAATGATAGTAATAAGAGTTATAGACTTCTTTTACTCCAGAAAATGTGTATAATTCATATGCTCTGATTTTGTCAATGTCTCAGGTTAATAGCACTTAGATTTTAGAAGTGTCCCTGATTGTTTTCTGGATTTGTCCCTGATTGGTTGAGAGCTACAGACGCATCACTGGGAATTTCTGAGGGCTGAATTACTTAAGCAATAACCCACGCCTGGGTGTGGGCAATGCTGGATTTATCCACGGTTGCTATGGTTTGGTCATGAGGTCGAAGCCCGAGTGGCCAAACAAAGACAACCGTGGGTAAATCTAGCATTGCCCACACCCAGAAGTGGGTTCTTGGTATTATGCAATGACATTATTTAAGAAAAAAAAATACTTACTTTTCTTAAATAATGGCATTGTATAATGCCTCCTTGCTGCCCAGTATTCTGCGGCAATTCTGATGTACTGCGCATGCGTATGGTTACGCAAAACATCAGAGCTGTGTATGGAAGCAACGGTGGAAGGAAGATCTCCATTGCTTTTAAAAAAACGTGTCTCGCTATGTTAAGAGTTTAATGTAGCGAGACAGCTTTAAAAAAAGCAACTGAGATTTTCCTTTCTCCGTTGCTTTTTTTTAAAGCTCTCTCGCTATGTTGAGTTTAACATAGCGAGATAAGAGCAATGGAGCTCTTCCGGTCTTCGTTGCTGTCCAACAGAAAAAAAAAAAAGACTTATACTAATGGAAAAAGTCTGGGCGACCGGACCTTTTTCCGTTAGTATAAGTCTGATTTACAATGTGTACGCTGACCAATCAGCGTGTACGTTTTGGAGTATTAATGGGGGGGGGGGTCGTTGTATAATAAATATTATACAATGATTGGCCATTAGCATTCCAAAACGACCACGCTGATTGGCTAGCCCACCCAGCGTGCCCATTGTAAATCCGAGAATATACTAATGGAAAAAGGTCCGGTCGCCCAGACATTTTCCCAGTAGTTATTTTTTTTTGCCACCCCAAAAAGAAAACAGGAGACCTAAAACGAACGAGGGGAAACGGCGCAGAAAAAAAATAAAAGGATAATCGGGTACATTCTGAAAAATTAAAGAAATGTACCCGATTATCCTTTTTTTTTTTTTTTTTTTTTGTCTGCGCTGTTTCCCTTGTTAGTTTTAAGTCTCCCGATTTCTTTTTTTTTTTTTTTTATTTATTTTCAATTAAAAAGCAACAGAGATCTTCCTTTCTCCGTTGCTACCTCTGCACAACACTGATGTACTTTGTAAGCGAGGGAACACAAGTCCCTTACACATGCGCAGTACATCAGAAATGCCCCAGGATACCGGAAAACTGCAGAAGGGTAGCAGGGAAGCATTATACAATGACATTATTTAAAAAAAGTAAGTATTTTTTTCTTAGATAATGTCATTGTATAATAGCATTAACCCACGGCTGGGTGTGGGCAGTGCTGGATTTACCCACAGTTGGCTTTGTTTGGTCACTCGTGACCAAGCCATGCCAACTGTGGGTAAATCCAACATTACCCCCACCCAGCTATGGGTTATTGCTTAAATAACATACATTTATTTATTTGCTTATTTCCAGTTTGATTACCGGGGAAGTCCACTGGGTCAACCTGGCCCATTTTCAGTGGAGGCCCGGGGAGAAAAGCTCCGAGTATGCATTGAAAAACACTTTACATACTAAATTGTTGCATACAGGATTTACAAACATGCAAGCAAGGTATGAGAATGCATTAGTAGTTTACAAATATGATTACAAGAAATACCTAGTACCAGATAATTCTGTTTTACAGATTAAAATTAAGGTTTTTCATTGAGTATAGGAAGCAGTAATTGACTGAGTGTGTTAGTAAATGTCACAAAGTGACATTTGAGTTTCATACTTTATATTCTTCAAAGAAATGAATGCAAAGACAAATTCTGTTGTTCTATCAACTTTCTGAGTTTATAAGAGGAATATTTAAAATCCTGTCCCTATTTTTGTGCCTTTGCCCCCCTGTTATTTCAGGTTTTGCCGTTTCTTGTGCTAAGCTGTGAGAGGTATGGTTTGGACATTTGTTTTGATATTTCAGTTCAAACACGGTTTTATAACTACTTCAAAAAAATAAAAATGTGGTACCTGGGGCAAAGTACAGAAGAAATACAAAACAAGCTCAAGTGGCTGCAAGTAATTGCAGAACAGAAAAAAAAATACAGTAATTGAAAATGTGGACTGATGGCATTTGAACTGAGTGATCAAGAGATGTTGCCCATAATGCCAGTTCCCCAGATAATCTGATTACCTCAGAATCTGTCTCTGTGGAAAGATCTCTGCTTCGTAGAACTGGGGGTATATTGGGTTCAATCCTGACTTCATTCACTATCTGTGTGAAGTCTGTAAATTGTCCTTGTGTTTGCATGAGTTTTCTTGGCGTACTGGGGTTTTCTTTCCTCTCTCCAAAACTTGCAGTCTGATTGCCTTCACTAAAGTTTCTGTGTTTTGTAGTTCATTTTATTTCTGGATGTACTCTGGATTTTAAAATAGTTTGAAAACAAAAAAAATATTTTCACTTTGTTAATGATTTAGTTTTCCTGTTGACTCAGTTTTTGTTATAACCACACCTGAAAAATTATGTCAAGTTTGGTATTGGCGATAAGTTACGTAAAACATTCTGTGAAATTAAAAGCACCATACTTCTTTAGACAAACAGCTACTTTATTCACATTACACTGTCACCAGTAGAGCATCAAATGTGTTAAATTTTCAAGAATGGGTGTTGCACCTGTGAGAAATAGCTGTTAAATTATCTTGCTAGGATACATACTTATTGTAGCATCTAGTATGGAAAAATACTTATCAACCACTGTAAAATTTGATATGGTAAGGAGATTACTTTCAATGCTAAGGATTGGTTATTTACATTAAGGAAAGTGGGACAGTTCATTTTAAGCGAGGTATGGCTGTAGCTGGGATGTTCCAAACAAGTGACTGTAAGCCAAATTAAGAATTGTGGTGTAGAAATTTAACTGAAAAATGAGGACTCCAGTCTGAAGTGTTAAGAAGTTAAAGCGAGCTTCTGGGACACAGCTTAAAGGTAAGTGTGTTATTGGAAGATATGCAATAAATAAGGGAACTGCCCTGAATTATTGGCAGTTATACCAGAAAAACACAAGCACCTCCTTGTATGTGTCTTGCCTATTGATGATGGTTTTGAAATGTTGCTTTGTAACAGAAATAAATGAAAAAGAAAGCCAGTCCCTAGCTATTTTTATATTGTTGAGTTGGGAAATGATAAATGCTTGGTTCTTTTTGAGCAGTTATTTTCCTCTTGCAGTTGACCTTGTTTATACCAGTGTCTCATAATAGCCACTGCATATAGTGTTAGTCATGTGACAAAGTAAATAATATACTGCTAAGATATAGCATGTATTTTTACTGACAGATTAATATTAACTCTTGGTGGGTCTTAATATAGCACAGAGAAAACTGTGTCTTTAAAATGTTGAGATGAATTTTATTGTGAGAAGTAGTAGTGGATAGTGTGAAAGCTGGGGAGGGTGGTTTTAAAGGCTGTAAATTTAATTATAGGTGGTGTGCCTTAGGGTGGGGAGAGGTGAGTGAAGTGGGCAGCCAGTGAGAAGCAGCATGAGTCATTCAGCCCATATGTGCACAGCTAGCAGTGAGAGGCACTGCTTTGAGTAACCAAGGCTGAAGTCTGCAGAAAGTAAGAAGTTTATGTACATGTATCAAAAACCTAGTACTGGAATGTCAGAGAAGTTTGGAATGCAAACAGAGTGTGAAGTAAAGCGATATTCCATTAGATCACTTAAATAACTTTAGATGCCAAGAATGCTGGTATTAGCAAGAAGGTAACAGCCTTGAATGTACCTCTTAAGTTTGTATTCACGTTGACAGGATCCATTTGCTGAACTCACTGAATGGGGACATTTATGCTAAGAGTGTTTTGGAGGTGAAGAGAGTGTCGGAGGTGAAAAGAGTGTCGGCTAGACTGATGTTTATGAAGCTGGAAATTGATGGTGTGATGATGAATGTTGTTAGTGCATATGCTCTACAAGTTGGGTGTCCGATGGATGAGAGAGAAACATTTTGGAGTGAGTTGAATGAAGTGGTGATGACTGTACCCAAGGGTGAGAGACTGGTGATTGGAGCAGATTTCAATGGGCATGTTGTGAAGGGAACAGAGGGAATGAGGAAGTGATGGGTAGGTATGGTGTTAAGCAAAGGAATGCAGAAGGTCAGATGGTAGTGGGTTTTGCAAAAAGGATGGAAATGGCTGTGGTGAGTACGTAATGTAACAAGAGGGAGGAGCATAGGGTGACGTACAAGAGTGGAGGAAGATGCACCCAGGTGGATTATATCTTGTATAGGAGGGCCAGTCTGAAGGAGATTGGAGACTGTAAAGTGCTGGCAGGGCAAAGTGTAGTTAGGTAGCATAGGATGGTGGTTTGTAGGATGACATTGGTGATCAAGAAGAGGAGGATGAGTATGAGGGCAGCACCAAGGATCAAATGGTGAAAAAAAGAGGGTAATTGTGAGGTGGAGTTCAGGGAAGAGTTAAGACAGGCACTGGGTGGCAGTGAAGAGCTACCAAATAGCTGGGTAACTACAGCAGAGCTAGTAAGAGAGATGGCTAGAAAGGTGCTTGGTGTGACATCTGGAAAGAGGAAGGAGGACAAGGAGACCTGGTGATGGAATGAAGAAGTACAGGAGAATATACAGAGAAAGAGGTTGGCGAAGAAGAAGTGGGATTGTCAGAGAGATGAAGAAAGTAAGACGAGTGTAAGGAGATGTGCATGGCAAAGAGAGAGGTGGCGAAGGCTAAGGATAAGGCGTATGAAGAGTTGTAAGGAGGGAGAAAAGGACATGTACCGATTGGCTAGACAGAGGGACTGAGATAGTAAAGATGTGCAGCAGGTAAGGGTTGTTGTTGTTTGTCTTTCGGCTTTTTCCGGTTAGGGTCGCCAAAGCGGAACTCCAGTCTGCTAATGATTGGCAGTAGATTTTAACGAACGCCGAGGTGCCAGCTCGACGTTCAACCTTCAACGAAGGCACGCCCATTTACGCATGTCTTTCGAACGCCCAGCCAACTGTGGGGAGGACATGCAGACTCCACACAGAAGGCACTCCCCGCACTCCAGCCGAGAATCGAACGGGAGAACTTCTTGCTGTGAGGTAACAACGCTACCGCTGCACCTACGCGGCACTAGGTAAGGGTGATAAAGGATAATGAGGGAAATGTACTCCACAAGCGAGAAGAGTGTGTTGAGCAGATGGAAAGAGTACCTTGAGGGGCTGATGAATGAAGAGAATGAGAGGGAGAGAAGGTTGGATGATATGCGGATAGTAAATCATGAAGTGCAGTGGATTAGCAAGGAGGAAGTAAGGATAGCTATGAAGAGGATGAAGAATGGAAAGGCTGTTGGTCCAGATGACATACCTGTGGAAGCATGGAGGTGTTTAGGTGAAATGGCAGTGTAGTTTTTAACTAGATTGTTTAATGAAATCTTGGAAAGTGAAAGGATGCCTGAGTAATGGAGAAAAAGTGTTTTGGTACCGATTTTTAAGAATAAGGGTGATGTGCAGAGCTGTAGTAACTACAGAGGGATTAAATTGATCAGTCACAGCATGAAGTTATGGGAAAGAGTGAAGCTAGGTTAAGAAGGGAGTTGATGATTAGTGATCAGCAGTATGGTTTCATGCCAGGAAAGAGCACTACAGATGCAATGTTTGCACTGAGAGTGTTGACGGAGAAGTACAGAGAAGGTTAGAATGAGTTGCATTGTGTCTTTGTGGACTTAGAGAAAGCATATGACAGGGTGCCTAGAGAGGAGTTGTGGTATTGTATGAGGAAGTTGGGAGTGTCAGAAGTATGTAAAGAGTGGTACAAGAAATGTACAAGGGTAGTGTGACAGTGGTGAGGTCTGCGGTGGATGCATTTAAGGTGGAGGTGGGATTACATCAAGGATCAGCTTTGAGCCCTTTCTTATTTGCAGTGGTGATGGACAGGTTGACAGACGAGATCAGACAAGAGTCCCCGTGGACTATGTTTGCAGATGACATTGTGATCTGTAGTGAGAGTAGGGAACAGGTGGAGGAGACCCTGGAGAGGTGGAGATATGCTTTAGAGAGAAGAGGAATGAAGGTCAGCAGGACTAAGATAGAATATATGTGTTTGAGTGAGAGAAACAATAGAGAAATGGTGAGGATGCAGGGAGTAGAGGTGGCGAAGGTGGATGAGTTTAAGTTCTTGGGATCAACAGTTCAGAGTAATGGTGAGTGTGGAAGAGAGGTGAAGAAGAGAGTACAGGCAGGATGGAGTGGGTGGAGAAGTGTGTCAGGAATGATTTGTGACAGATGAGTACCAGTAAGAGTGAAAGGGAAGGTCTACAAGAGGGTAGTGAGACCAGCTATGTTATATGGGTTGGAAACAGTGGCATTGACACAAAGGCAGGAGTCTGAGCTTGACGTTGCAGAGTTGAAGATGTTAAGATTTGCACTGGGTGTGACGAGGATGGGCAGGATTAGGAATAAGTATATTAGAGGGTCAGCCCAGGTTGGAAGGTTTGGAGACAAAGCCAGAGAGGCAAGATTACGTTGGTTTGGACATGTGTTGAGGAGGGATGCTGAGTATATTGGGGAAAAAGATGCTAAGGATGACGCTGCAAGGTAACAGGAAAAGAGGAAGGCCTAAGATAAGATTTATGGATGTGGTGAGAGAGGACATGCAGGTGGTTGATGTGACAGAGCAAGATGCAGAGGACAGGAAGAAATGGAAACAGTTGATCCGCTGTGGTGACCCCTAATGGGACCAGCCGAAAGAAGAAGACTGAATGTGGACATTTGGGTAGGAATTGCACAGAGTAAAAAGAGGTAGGTTAAAGAAATAAACTGGACGGTACCAAGCTTATAAATGCATCAAAAGCTAAGCATATGAGATTTGGGAGACACAAATTGAAAGGTGAATATTTAATATAGCACACAGTGATCAAAACTGTAAACTTATTTAAAGACCTGGGTATATGGGTAGATCCAGCAGGGTATATGGGTAGATCCAGCTATGAGTTTTTCTAATCCTATCAACCAATTTCCTAATGATAGTTGTAGAACTATAGGTTGTACAAGATTTCTAAAGTCTAGGAAATAAAAAAATGATGAAGTAATTGTGTGCTAGGTACATTAAACCCAGACTTGAGTATTGAATAACATATAGAAACCCTATAAGAGTAAACTGGAAAGAGTACAGCAGAAATATACCAAGAGCATCCATGGATGTGAAAATGTAAGTTATTATGAAAGACTAAAATATCTGAACTTCTATAGTGTCTTTTACATGTATCTTAGAGGAAATCTTATTTAGGCATAGAGGGTATTTAGAGACGGGTTATCAAAAAGTACTAGAGAATCATCAGACAACCTATGTAGAAGATTCATAGGAATGAGAAGTGTATTAATTGGTTATCTGAAGAGTAGCTGATGCATGGAATGGACTACCAAATTACTTTAAAGCAAGTACTAATTTAGATATTTTTAAGAACAGCCTGGACACTTGTTATGGGAATAAGTGTTTGGTATGTTTGAAAGCTAGGAGGGCACTAATGCCCGTGCTTGAAATATTTGTATGTATGTTTTTATGTGTAAGCTTACAGATGGGAACAAAACAAATATAAATTCTTTCTAGTATAACTAAATTGTAACATAGCTAAATTCATGGAGCTGAACTAAGAAGAAATGTTCTTATACAAGAACAGGCATTTATCCAATAGAGACTTGAGAGTCCAATGTACAGCAGCCATCAGAAAGCTACTAGCACAAACCTTTTTATGTACATTAAAATACTGGAAATTGCTAATTATAAAGTCCTCTTTCCCCTCTGGATTTTCCATTGTATCTTTTTAATTTATTTTTCTTGGTGTGGGTAATACTTTCTTGTTAGTTTAATTACCTTCATGAGCGTTGCGTTTACACAGTGCTTATCTGTAAGAAAGCCAAAAGTTATTGACAAGACTACACTTTTTTTCATTACAGTAATATTATGGCCTCCTTGAATTTGCAAAGACTCCCTTTCTTTGCTTTTTCCATTGGTGGGATTATTATGATGGTTTAATTTCTGCATCATCTAACAGAGAAGCATCCGGATATATTTATATCTTTCTTAAATAGTTGTAGCCTTCCCTCTTTCTCGCATTATATTGTTATCAAGGGGTTTAAGTTCCTTTGCCATGCTGTCTCTTCAGTGTCTTCAAAAAGTCATCTGTGGTCTTTTCCTTCGACCATACCTTGCAGCCGGCAGATGCAGAAATCTGGGACAAAGGTAGGAAACACCTAATCTGCATAATATTTGCATCTCCAGCTTATTGCTTCTCCTGTTTCCAATATGCTTGTGGGTACTAGGTGCAAACACAGCTATAAAACATCTCGTTAAAAACAGACCAATGGAGAACATGTAATATTTTGTCTCGTGCTACACGAGTTAGGCTGGAGGACACTCTTCTGTCATCAGCATTATGCCAGTTTGTGAAATAAGTATGATTTGTGTAACCAAAAGTGTACATTTTAGTTTGCTGGGCTGCAAGGCATTCCATCCTTATGAAGTACAAAGCAAATATGCAGCATGTCTTGCTGAAAAATAACGCATGTAATAACACTTTATTTTGCTCTGTTTGTTTCTGCCTGTTGCCCATATTTGCACCTCTGGAATAGTCTGGTATTTATGCAGTGAAGAGAAGTTATTTTTTATTTATATTTCGCCCTTGTATGATATTTAACTGCTTTTCGTAAATTCCTGCCCCTCAGATTACTTATCTTGGATTTAGCTCATGCTTGAGGCAGGTGCTGTTGCTGAATTTGTGGCTTAGTAGCAGATGTCTTAGATGGCTTGTTGTTTCCATGTCTGCTGAACACATTGCTTTACTTTTTTTTTTTTTTTGACTTTGCAAATCAGAAAATTCCTGGCGAAGTTCCACTTTTTCCCTCCAAACCCAAAGCCTGAACTTTGACTTGTAACTCAATATTTTGCTGAAAAATCACAATTCAGTACATGCTGACATGTCCTGTTTACTCGCATAGTAGTTCTGTCAGACTAGTATTCCTCTTAACTTGCAGGTGTGCTGGTCAGACAGTGAGTAGGCGAAGAAAATGGCAGAACTGCTATATTTTTGAGCAGCATTTTAGCTCATCAATAAACAGAATATCTCGTGTGATTGAGAATATGAATATCACCTTGGATCTCCCCTGAAAAGGGGCCATTTGCTTAGTGGAACTAACTCTGGTCAACAGTATAAATATAGTATACCAAGGGTCTTTCTCAGTTGTTAGAGAGAGAGTGCCGTTCTCTGTCTCTGTCAGCGAGCTGCTCCAGGTTTGGTAAGTTTCTTTGTACTTCCACTTTTGGGTTGTCTTGGTGTTGTACTGTTTTGCATTTTACTTGCGGAGTTGAACTGCTTTTTCACTTTTGCTCCTATGCACTTAATACTGATTTTTGCTGAGTAGTCTGCTATTGATCTTTTGTTTATTGCATTGTTTTGGGTTCATTTACTGATATTGTTGATTGCTGCTGTTAATTGAACTGCTCCCTACCTGCTGTTAAATTTGGTTTTGTATTGTTTACAGTTTTTGCACTTGTACTTTTCTTTGCTGTCTACTTTTTAGTACTTGTTTTGATCCTACCTGGAAATCCTTACTTGCTCTGTTCTGCTAGCCCACTCTTCTATGTAGACCTCTTGTTTTTAGACCATTGCTTGCCATCTGCTGTTCTGTCTGTTAGTGTATAAAACAGTTCTGGCTTTTGTATATTTTTGTGGTTAATTCTCCCCACTCAGACTGTTGTTTATATACAGTACAGTTTTTACTAGACTGCTTGCATGCAACACTGTCTGTTTCGTCATCCCTGTGTAATTATTACCTTACTATAGCCCATATTTTTTTTGTTCTACCTTATGAACCAAACTAGAACCTACCTCTACCACTAGTGACACTTGCTCTTTGTAGCAGTCACTGCACTAATTTTAATCCTTGCTTTCAGTAACTAACTAATCCTACTGCTACTGTTTTAGGCACTTGACTTCAAACTCTAAATTTCTTTGTAGTTAAACCCCAGTAAAATTCCTGCGTAGTCTTTAACTCTAAGTAGCCTTATAAACTTGCATATCAATTCCTTTACTTATCAGGACCCTAATTTAAATCTTCTATAGACCTATTAACGTGCAGATGTGATCTGATCTTGCCTCTTATCTCTCATCTAACCAAGGAATTGGCACTGTGCATTCTAGGAACTGCATTATATTTAGTGACAGCCCAGTACTCCTAGATTTTTCAGTCTCTGCATGTTGAACTTGGTCTAGATGCAATTCTCTTACTGTCACTGTTGTCAGTAAACTGTTTCATACCATTATACCTAGTCCTGCTGAGGCAGCCAAAGAGTCCATGCATAAGCGTCTCATACACCCCCATAGAAGACATTTTTGCTATCTAGAGACATGGCTATACCTGCACTGTTACATACTGCAAGGAATCACCATGACTAAGCATGAACCCCTAAAATAAAATAGGCTTGCTAACTCAAAAATCCTAGTTATAGGTGTGTTTTATTGTACTACATAGTGACAAAACACTTAAAAATTAAGAAGAGGACTATTGTCAGTTGCCTCCTTGGCTCTAAGATCAAGGATTTTGCAAGAGCCTTTGGGATCTGGATCCATGATGTTGCAAGGGCCCTCAGGACCCTTTTACTATCCTAAATAAGCGTTTGATCTTGTTGTCATCCTTGTGGGAACAGGTGATCTTAGGAGGAGGTAGGGATGGTTTGCACGTCTCTGCTTATGGTTTCCACACTGGCTAGAACACTGCTTTCCCCATAGTGTCTGTTTTTTAGCCAAGCCTCAAATCCATGAGCAAGATCTAAGTTAAGGTCCTGAGAAGTACAGAGATTGGTGCTTAAGTTCGTACTGGAAATGTAAAACAGCAAAATGTCAGAGCTTCAGGCTTGCTTCACCTTTGAAATGTCCATATTTGTGTAGTTACTGAAACTTGGTTTTAGAACAATATTATTCCCACCTTAATAAGGTGTTGTGCTTATCACACATTGAGGAGCACTGGAAACCATGGGGATATATTTATTAGACAGCCCTTTACATTGTGACAGATTATTGCAGAGTACCCATGATTTTTGGGAGGTTTTAATATATCTGAACAAAATTGCCTACCATGTCATTGCCTGTTATAGGTCACCCTCATGTCCTCTATGAAGCATACCGATTACCTAAATCAACTTTATAAACTTCCCATCAAGCCTAATGGCATTTTAATTAATTACCCTTCTATCAACTGACAAACTTATAGCCTCCAACAAACCTTCCCAGGGATACTTCACTTTGTAAAGAAAAAAAAAAAACAGTACTATATTGCTAGTTGTCCCTGCTCCCCACCCCCACAGCAAGGGTGCTAACCTCCTTGACCTTGTACTTGCAGACTGCACCCCCTGTTGCTCCTCCTCACTTGTTTCTACTTCCCTGGCAAAGTATGATCACTTAGCTGTTAATCTTCATTCTCAATAGAAGTCTCTCTACCTATACTCCCCACTAGAATGTTGAGGTTATTCTAAAGCCAGCTTATTGCTACTTAAAAATATTCTGGACGGGCACAACTGTCACGTGCTGTCAAAAAAAAAAAAAAAAGCATTCAGGATTCTGCCCTTGTCTCCGCATACTCCTCAATGTTCTACTCCCTTATGACCAGATGTATAGAAGCCACTCCCATCCACCAGATGAACAGTAGTACATTCAGAAATAAACCAATATGGAAGAATTCCCATGTAAATGTGTAGTATAAAGAAAAAGCTCATGAATCTTTGGAAAAAAAACTCTACCTCCCCCAATATAAAAGTGACTTAAATATTAAGCAAGGTCCTTGAGCACAGAGTTAGAGAGTGCAAAGCCAGTTATAAATGTAAAATTTATTCCAGTACTAAGAACAAAGACGCAGTTCTGTACCAAGCTTCTCTAATGGTATATCCCTGTCTGATCTAGAAACTATAGCTAATGTCCTTGCTGATTTAACTCCAACTTCACGTGCTCCACTCCCCCCTGATTGCACCACCTGTTGTCACCCTTGATCATGTGGCTTCTGCTGTTTTGAAACTTATTTAAAAATTTAATAAATGCTTCATGAATCCTGACAGTATTCCAGGCTGTTTGCTTGCAAGTGTTGATCACCACAAAATTCAACTGCTGCTAAAGTTGTTTAACCGTACAGGCTGTGTACCTGAAACTTGGAGAACAGATGCATTTGTCCCTTACTGAGAGCAGACACCAAGTAGCTCTCACTTAATGCTGTTAGGACTTAAAGGCTTACAGTATCTGTAAAGCTGTGGAACACTCTAACATAGGCAAAGTCCTATATCATGTCTTAGTAGGCTGTACATCCCCCCTCCATGGCCCAGGAAACCCATAACACATACTTAAAGCGTACTGGAGACATTCCCCATTCAACCCAGCACCATATTCATGGGAGACTTCAACTACCCCACTATAGACTGGGAATCGTATATGACCCCTAATATGCATGCCTAGAGGTGCCTGGACTTTGTAAACACAAATTTACATGGCCAGCTAGTCCATGCAGACATCCCTGACCTGGTCCTCATAAACATGGGAGGACATTACACCATCACTATTATATGGTCTTCACTGGTCCGGCTAGACCATAAAGCTGTCTCCTTTTGAAATAAAAATAAAACCGGAAACTCTAGTAACCCAGGAATTATTCTAAGGCAAACTTCCTACTGTTTAAGTGACACCTTGGCAAACTTCCAAGCCCCATCCCCAAACTGAACACCACTGCCTCTGCAGAATTGTTTGTGGAAACCCTGTATAATCATATTAACAGCTGTAGTCACCTGTAAGAAGTGTAGGACTAACTCAGAAAAACGAGCCACTCTGGTGGATTCCAAACATCAGCAGGTTGTACAACCAAAGGTAGAAAATTTTGGTTAAAATTAGGTAATGCAGTGCCGGGCAAGGTAAAAACTCCATCAGTGTAGACAAGCATCTCTGGGCTTACGAAGTGTACCAAAGCCAAAGTAAAATAGCTTCCCAGTCCAAGGACTGTCACAAAGCTTTCTTCAGATATGTCTGCATCCTCAAAGGCAATACACAACAAGGTACTGAATTAATTGTAAATGGAGGTACTTGTACTGAGCCAGAAGATATAGCAAATATACTGGCTGACACATTTTGTCTTCATCAGCCATGATGGCGAGTGCTGTTTGAACTTGGTCAGAAGGATTACAACCCTTAAAAATCAGTTTGAGCACTTGGGTAGATTTGTCCAAATCTCTTTCTAAGCAGGCGGCTAAGATCCAAGTAAAACATTTAGGCTGCGTGTTTATAAAAATAACTTGTTCTGTGCACTGCAAGGTTCCAAGGGTATCCAAGTGAAGTGTACTAGTTGAAAAGAACCAGATGTGGAAGAAGGTCCTGACTGAAATTGTCATAAATTATTTTTTTTCACTGTTTGGAACTTTTTTTTAATTTGTGGAGATACTTCAGAAGATGAAGTAGACAAATCCTGTGTTTTCACGGAATGAGGTAGTTAGATTAATGTTAGAAGATTATCCTTAGTCTTGTTTCTTGAGTAGATGTATTAACATTTAATATACACAACAGTTTTCAAGTTCTGCTACAGTAACATTGGGTGACTTTCTTACATACCATACCCAAATGTGCATAGAAATTTGATTCCTATTTTCACAGTCCAGTGGTTTAACAGGAGAAGCCGAAAGACATTTGGTAGATTTTTCGTGAAGAACTCAAGAGACTGTTCATTGAAAGTGATCTCTATCAAAAGTGCCAGATCCATATTCCACATTCCACAACTACAAAAATAAGATGAAGTTTCAAACCAAGTACAGTGAATGGTAGAACTTGTAACAACATAAAATCATTTTGCAGGGGACTGTACCTCCGTATCCCACTGTTTTGTATATATTGACTCTGATTGCTATACATTAGAAAATTGGAAATACCCCAAATACTGCTGCAGTCTGAGACTGTGTGTGTGATATATAACCTACATGCATTCCATTTACTGTTCTGAGGTTCAACGTTAGTTCCTCAGAATTTCGATAATTACATATTAAAAAGTCATTTTAGGCTCTTGTATTTGCATAAGATTTAGTACTGTTTCTCCGCTCTAAGTAGCTAATCTTTGCCTACCTTTAGCCACCTGGTTTTCAGATTAGTTTCAGTATTAATATTGTATTTTTTTAGCTGTAATCCATCCTTTGGTGGAGATGTTAGACAGAGTTTTCAGCAGCTTGAGGAGTTGGCAGCCAAGATGAATGTAAAAAAGATCCCATGGCATGTTTCAAAAAGAGTAAGGGCTTTATTAAAACAGAAAAATCAGTATTCGTGGAGCAATAAGGACACTGACAATTGTGGGAAAAAAAGTCAGTAAAAAGCTGGGTAACAAAATTGGCAATTATTAACGCAAGCACTGCATGATACTTTGAAGTCAGCGCTCCAACCCTTTCACCCATAGCCAAAAACGTTTTTTTGAACAATGCATTCAAATCGAAGTTCTGATTATGTAATACCTCCCCATAATTTTTTTTTACCGTAGAAAGCGTACACACAAGTTTTTTTCTTCATCAATTATTCGCCCACTGTGCTCCTAAAACATCAACATCTATCATTTCATAAGTTGCTGCCTGTATAGGCAAAGATGTCCAGAAACAAAAATGTTTATCTCAAAAAATATCAAATAGTACCAGTTTAACCAGTGATGGTGCAGAGCCATCTGTCAGGTGTTGCTTCAGTTGCCATTCAGGTTGCAGACTGTTTAAGTGGAGTGGGATGGTATTCCAACTGTTAGCAATGTAGTGTGAATACGGGGAGTATCCTGCGTTATTGTAAGATTAAGTTATGGTGAGTAGTGATTCGTCAGTGGGGCGTTGAGGTTTTTGAGTAAAGATGAATGATAGATTGAAGAAATTGGGAATTTTTCAGAGTTGTACAGGAGTTTGAAAGTTGTAATTTAATGCGAGTACAATAGAAAATTGTTTAGTTTGAGACAGTTTAGTTGTTTTAGAGGGAGGTGGGGATGTGATCTATATTGCTGGTTGGTTGCGAATTTGGCTACTTTATTGTAGCATTGTTTTAGTTTGACAGAGAAGAGATGCGATTGGTTAGGAAAGGAAAAGCATAAAATGGAGAGAGTAGAATAGGTCTGGCTATGTTTTGTCTAGCATCTGTAAGGTAGCATTTTACTCTCTAGAGGAAGCTTTTGGTGTGTCTTCTTTATGGCTTGCTGAAGGTGGATATCAAATTTCAGGTTGGGTGTCCTGCACCTCACATCTCCATAGATCGTGTTAAAAGCCTATTCAAGGCAAAGAACACAGCTTCCATGGGACCTGATAGTATCCCAGGCTGTATTCTGCACCATCTCCAGCAAGAACTAGCTTTGCCATTGAGCACCTTATTCAACCACAGCCTAAATACAGTATTCATTCCAGCAGAGTGGAGAACTGCCATTGTCATCCCCTTGTGCAAAGGTGGTGCCACTACTGACTCAGGGAAACTATCTCCCCATTAGCTTGACAAGTCTGAGCTGTAAACCCATGGAGCATATTATTATGGATCTCATAATCAAGGACATAGGCACTCTCCAAGTACTTGACCTCACTCAGTTTGGATTCATCAGGGGCAGATATTGCCTATTGAACCTGGTTGACTCCTTTGATCACCAAGGCCCTGGATGAGGGAAAGTCAGTACATACAGCTTACCTTAACTTGGCCAAGGCCTTTGACATAATCACCCACTTGGTCATCATCGAAAAGCTAACTTAACTTGGTGTAAGTCCCTATCTCGTCAGGAGGGTGGCCAACTGGCTCACCAATAGGACCCACAAGGTCATAATAGGCACCACCACTTCTGATAGCAGACCTTTCACTAGTGGTGTTCCCTAGAGATCTGTCCTGGGACCTCCACTGTTAGGCATTTACTTCTCAGAGGTCCAGGCAAAGACGAAGGGCCTGTGGCTGACCAAGTTTGCAGATGATTGTAAGTTGGGTGCTGTCATTCACTCCCCCAGATGATGTTGACATACTGCAGGAGGGTCTCACAGCAACAAATGACTGGTGCCAAAGTAATGGCCTTAAAGTTAAACGCAAAAAAAATTATCATCATACCATTTGGCAAAAACACAGCCCCTACTAATTACCACATCAATGGCAATCCCCTAAGCACACAACCTGTGGAGAGAGACCAGGGTACTCAGGTTGACAACAATCTCACATTCGACCCTAATGTAGCGGCAGTGGTCAAAAAAGCCTTTTACTTGGTTCTTCTCATTAGTAAAGGGATTGCATCCAGAAAAAAAGGAGTTTATTGCCTCTCTGTACTCCTCCCTCTTTAGGCCTATAATTGAGTATAACACCCCATTTGGTATGTACCTCTCCAAACACCTGTACCAACTGGAAAGGCCACAGAAATACCTCACAAGAAGAATCCATGGCCTACAGCACCTGTCCTATGTGGACAGGCTCAAATCGCTATCACTCTGCTCGGAGGTGATCTGTATTTCACCTACCAGGCAGTATCAGACCCTGCCCTACAACACATCCTCCTTATCCTTGAGTCTTAAGTCCTCACACATTAACCCTTGAAAGGCAACATCAGCAGAACCTGGTGGAGAGACAGGTTTGTCTCTCAGAGGCTGCCCCGTCTCTGGAATAGACTTCATACATGTCAAACAAAGTACCTCGCTGACCCTCTTCAAGCACAAGCTTAATGAGTGGATGGGAAACCACAAAGTCCCAGGGGTTCCACCTTTGCCCCTCATTGATAGGGGTGACAGGTGCTGACTGAGGTTTCTTCTTTGGAGGTAAACTCTTGGTTAGGCTTGTAAGGGCTCTAGGGCCATTAGCCTAGTGACCTCCTGTGAACACCCAAGCATAAGCAAAACCAGAACATTTATCCTTATTAACAGATAAACTCACTTTTTGCAGTTCAGCTGAAATGGCCCAAACCAGGGCCTTTGTCTTACAGTAAAAACTAAATCATTCATGTATGTCAAAATAAAGGAATCTGTACTACCCAAGGAGATATGTATCCTGGCATGGGACATAACTTTGGTCACCTGCATAACTGCTTTCGTTACTAAGCAAAAACACAAGGGGCTTATTTAACACCCCTGTTTTAACTCTTGACTTGAAATTTGATACCACATTCAGCCAATTGTTTTCTGAAGGGTAGACTTGATGCTGTACAGAATACACATTCTGTAAGAGACATTGCACCTTCTCAGAAAACCCATATCTCAATATGTCAGACATACTTCATGCTTAAGTGAATCAAAGGTTTTCCTAATGTCACAAACAAACAAGTAGCCTCCAATTCCTTGTTTTGAAAACTGTTTCATTTACTTAGAATAATATTTCTGCCATGTCCCTGCCAAGAGCACCATACAATGTTTTATTTGTAGCCTCTTATTCAGAAGGAGACCCAAAAGGAAATGTGGACACGAGAAAGAAAGAGAATTGATGTGCAAAATTTATGCAAAGTCAAAAGCCAAATTAATCAGTACAAAAAAGTCAGCACCAAAGATATTCAAAGAGAAATACAGGCAGAGGCATCCAGCTATGGAAAATTTCACAGTAAACAAAAACATCACAAAGACGAATGTAGAAAAGAAGGTTAGTAAAGTAGAAGTTATTTAGAAGTTGAAGTTATGGTATGCCTGCAAAGTCAAGGATTTGATTTGGGTCTACCACAGGTTACATCATAGCTTGATGGAACAAGTCCCCAAAGTAAGGAGAAACAGGAAGATCAGGAGACATCTGAAGACGAGATATGGACATGGGAAAGAAAGAGAGATTTAATATGGTGTAATATTTATATTTATGCAAAGGAGAAAGCAAAACTAATCAATACAAAAAGAGCAGCACTAAAGACATTTGAAGAGAAATGCAGGCAAAGGAATCCGGACATGGACAACTTTACAGTACAAAAAAATAAGAAGACAAAGGAAAAGTAGAAAAGATTAGTCATGGATAAGTTAAAGAAAATAGAAACTGAGGTTATGGAGTACCTGCGAAGTGAAGGATTCGGTGTAGAAAATCTAACTCTGAAAGCACCACAGTAGGATAGAGCAATGGACATCCAAACTAAGGAGAAACCAGTGGAACAGGAAGCAACTGGTCAGTTGCTATATGAAGATATTTTGGAGCCTTCCACAGGAAACCAGTATAAATGTTCACTTGAAGCTGGATAGCAAGGGAAGGAACAGGGAACTGTGGCAACTCTTGACGCAGTCAATGTTGAGGAGTGATAGGCCAGTGAGTTCCCATATGACAGATCAACAGATGACACAGGATGAAATTGAAAAGAATGTGCCATGCCCACAGGAAATGGAGAGCAAAAAATGTGACCTCAGTTTAGAAGAAAATTAGTTGAGAAGAGTTGTATGATTTAATAGAGATTGATAGTCCTATTAAAATCAGTGAAAGAAATAGACTGCAGAAGGTCAATAAAAAGTTTGATGAACACATTAATTAGGACTGTGGACAGAGATCTGCATGATATAACAGAAGTAAACCGGATATATTAGTGTGCAGTTAAATTAATAACAGAACGTTCTACCACGAACACAGGGTAGTAAGGGAAAGGAAGGGGAGAAATCTAATACCGTCTTGGAACTATCGAATAGAGAAAACTATAAAGCAGTTAAGACAGGAAGTGTCATTGGGAACAGATCAACAAAAATACTCAAAGGTAGACATGTAAAAGCAATGTGCAGTATTATAACGGATCAGAATTTGTCATGCACTATCGCAAATTAAAAATATCAGCACTGGTGAAAAAACTTGGAAGATACACAGGTAAATGTAAAGGAAAAGTACAAAATAAGCAATTTATCAATGACCCAAAAAAGTTTTATAGAGAACTGAGGAAACAAAGGTAAAAGGAATTGAAAGGCCACCAAAAAAAGAAGAAATAGATACGTTTTGGAGAAATATGTATGTAGATCCTGTGGAACATAACAAAGATGCAAAATGGATAGCAGAAGTAAAAGAAATTCAAAGGTACAGGATATGAAATGGGATGAAGTAACAGCCAGAGAGTGTGAAACAAAGTTAACAAAAGCCTCTAATTGGGAAAATCCCAGGCCCAGATGCAATACCTAACTTCTGGTTAAGTATTAACATCTTTGCATGAAGATTTAGCCATGAGTAACTATTTACATGCACACCCTGAATAGACACCTGGCTAACAGGAAAAACAATGCTCCTACTTAAGAATTGATGTATAAACTGTATGCTGGAATTGATGCCAACAGAGTTTGTAGTCAAAACTGTATAGCTCATAAGATGAGGAACTGAAAACACATCTGCAAATAGTCAAAAGTTTTGCAGATGATACAAGACTGTCATTTGGTCTTGATAAATGGGCAAAAGCAACCTTTAAAGCAGGAAAGCTGCAGCACCAAGAAAACTTAATTTTGGACAAGAATGTAATATAAAAGAATTTGAAGAATTTGAGTAAGACAGTATGTGTGTGTATAATGTTTGGGAGTTGAAGGAAAAACAAACATGAATAAATGCAAATAAAACTTGGTAAGGAATATTTTAAAAGACTTAAATTAATCCTGAAAACATAGACATCTAGGAACAAAATTTAAGCTATAAACCAGTTTGCTCTTCCTGTCCTAGCTTACAGTTTTGGAGTGATTGACTGGCTCCAAAAGGTGTTGGATAGATTAGACAGGAAAACAAGAAAGATGCTTCATGCTGATCAAATGATTTATAAAAAATCCGTGCATACCAAGATATTATATATTCACTGATCTGAAGGAGGTATGGGCTTCCTTGAAATTGATTACATGTACAGATCTGCAGTTGTGGGACTGCATACATGTCTGCTGACCTAACGAGATCCAAACATAGCGAGAAGTTTTTAAACATGAGAAGAATACATCTAAGATGACTTCCCTTCTTAGTTTAGCAGAAGCATATTGGCGTTAAGCTTATAAAAGTACAAGCCTGAATGACCCAAAAAAACAAAATAGAGGATATAAGGTGAAGGATCAGATGAGCAGGCAAGAAATGTGGAAAATGCATAAATATAGTTACAAGTATAGAAAATTCCTGGAAGAACCTCATGTTGATCAGGATTGAACTCGGGAATGGTTAAGGAGACATGAATTTCAAACCGAAAGGTGAATATTGGCAGTCCAAGATAGTGGACTAAGTACACATTGGTTTATAAAGTCCATTGGACATGTGGGAGAAACAGACAAATGTAGGTTTTGTAAAACAGAATTGGAAACGGTTGCACACCTCAGTTGGTTATGATATACTAATGGCCGAAGGACCGTATACTGAAAGGCATAATAATGTGGCAAGACTGTTGCACTGTGGATTGTGCAAACATTATAATATTGAACTAGCTGAAAAACACTGGAAAGATGAGCCACAAAGCATCATAGAAAATGATGAAGTCTACATCACATGGGATCACCCCATTACCAACAGTTCAAAAGATAGATGCAAGAAAACAGATATATAGTGGTCCATGAAAAGAAGACAAAAGTGGTCCATGAAAAGAAGACAAAAGTATCACTGATCATTGATATTGCTACACCCTTTGACTACAGTATCTTGCATAGAGAGACAAAGTAATAAAATATCAGGATTTGCAGGCAGAAATGAGAGCAATGTGGAAGAAGGATACCCAGACAGTTCCAATAGTAGTTGGAGCAATGGGATCTTATAAACAAGAATCTACAAAAGTATTTAGAATACATGTAACCCCATACAAATTGCAGGAGCAGTCATTACTGGGCACATTGCAGATGCTGCAAAGAGCACTTCTGGCTGTCATCAAAGATTGAAACAATACTATATGAACTTTAATCATACTTTGGCTTGGGAACGGTGTCCTTTCCCGTCATGGTATTAGAAACACAAAATAATTAGAAAAACATTACAAAAAAAAGGGGGGGGGTGTAGATCTCCTTTGTCCCTTCTCAGTGCAGTGGGACAGTGAAGAGAGGTGGCTGTGGATTCATTCTTACTCTTATAGCAAAGAAGATTGCTATGATAGTTGCCATTCACTGTCTGATCTTTGGTATTATGTGGTCTTGGATTTTTATATTCCTGGCAGTGTATAAAGCTTTTTTATTACAAGCTGAAGAAGCCCAACCCCCTACCCCAGTTAGGCTGATCACCTCCACCTCAAGGCATTGTTACTGGTTTCATTCACCTTATCTTGCCAAACCTTTAGGCTGGAGTGTCATAGGAGACTGGAGACACAAGAAAGTCTTCACTCACTAGACTTATTCTAAATATGTTCAGTGAAATAGGTTCTTGGCTGGGATGAAAAATGTATCCTGTGCCACCCCAATCAGAATGGTAGTGAGTACCTGTTAGATTTGGGTCTCTCATAATCATTTTTTTCTAGCAGTGTGTCTTTTACTAATGTCTTTCATAACCTTGTGG